>NW_016107633.1:883285-890514 GCF_001604975.1 Cebus imitator
AAGAGTTCAAGATCAGCCTAGCCAACACGGTGAAACCACATCTCTACTAAAAATACAAAAAAAGTAGTAGGGCATGGCGGCAATAAGGAGATGATGGTCAAAGAATACAAAACATCAGTTATATAGGAGGAATGTGGGTTTTAAAAAAATTCTATTGCACAGCATGGTTATAGTTAATAACAGAGTATTGTATATCTCAAAATTGCCAGAGGAAATTTCAAATGTTCTCACAAGATGTTAAGTATTTGAGGCAACGAATGAATTAACAGGCTTGATTTAATTATTCCACATCATATTCACGAATCATAAGCATCACATTATACCTTTAATGTATAAATTTATACATTATTATAAACTGTCAATTTATAGTTAAAAAACGTTGAAGAAATCCAGGAGGAAGTTTCCGTCCCGCTTTTTTTTTTGGAGACAGGGTCTGGCTCTGTCACCCAGGCTGGAGTGCAGTAGCACAACCGTAGCTCACTGCAGCCTCGACCTCCTGGACTCAAACAATCCTCACACCTCAGCCTCCTAAGTAGCTGGCACTACAGTTGCACAGTCACCATGCCCGGCTAATTTTTTACTTTTTATAGAGATGATGTCTTGCTATGTTGCCCAGACTGGTCTCCAACTTCTCTTTTGTCTTTGTTTTTGAGATGAAGTCTGACTCTTGCCCAAGCTGGAGTGCAGTGGCATGATCTTGGCTCACTGCAATCTCTGCCTCCCGGGTTCAAGCAATTCTCCTCCCTCAGCCTCCCTAGTAGCTGGGACCTGCCACCATGCCTGGCTAATTTTTTGTTTTTATTTTTAATAGAGACAGGGTTTCGCCATATTGGCCAGGCTGGTCTTGAACACCTGACCTCAGGTGATCTGCCTGCCTGAGGCTCCCAAAGTGCTGGGATTACAGGCATGAGCCAAGGTACCCGGCCTGGTCTCCAACTTCTGAGCTCAAGCAATCCTCCCACCTCAGCCTCTCAAAAAAATGTTGGGAATCACAGGCGTGAGTCACCATGCCAGCCACAGGAGTTAGAAAATAAAAATAAGGTAAAATGGAAGGAAAAAAAATCCAAAATAAAAGCCCTCGGCTGGGCACAGTCGCTCATTCCTGTAATCCCAGCACTTTGGGAGGCCTGGGCAGGCGGATCACAAGGTCAGGAGTTCGAGACCAGCCTGACCAACATGGTGAAACCCCGTCTCTACTAAAAATACAAAAAAAAAAACCAGGCATGGTGACGCGTGCCTGTAATCCCAGATACTCAGGAGGCTGAGGCAGAATTGCTTGAATCTGGAAGGCAAAGGTTGCAGTGAGCCGAGATCGTGCCACTGCATTCCAGCCTGGGCAACAGAGTGAGACTCCGTCTCCAAAAAAAAAAAAAAAAAAAAAAAAACACATAAACTCAAAAAAAAAAAAAACGAAAAACAAAAACGCAAAAAACCCTTACCAAAACCTTAAGAAAATTAAGTTTTACGATTCTGCAAACCAGCAAAAACATTCCAACGTACTTCAAAGAACAAGGCTTCAAAGTTTGTCCCAAACTATATTCTGAAAAGTATCTTCAAATGACAGGAAAACAGTAACATGTGAATCACAACCGCTTTACCTGAGCGTCTTGATCCTCTCTCTCTGGCACCTGCAGGCACTGGGAGCGGAACACCTTCCAGCTTCGGGGTGAAGACAAAGGGCCGTGAGGGCTGCACCCCGACTCCAGCCTGCCGGCCCGCCCCAGCCCACTGGAAAGGACGCCCCGGGGGCAGCTCCATGCCTTCCCCACCTACCTGCGCGTACCGCCGGTGCTGCAGCTGGGGCAGGCGCAGGCGAACACGTGCAGCAGCCGGTGAAACGGGGAGCCTTCCAGCGGGCAGTACACCTGCACGACCAGGGCGAGCCGCTCCCCACAGCGCTGACACACGGGCCCGGGCGCTGCCACGGTGGGCAGAGCATCCTGAGAGCAGAGGAGGTGCTCAAACCCCGACTCCCCCCGGGACCTCGCCCACTCCCTCTGCACCCTTCACCAGCACCCATCGACCCCAGCTCCGGTGCCCACTCTCACCGGAATGCCGCCCAGCTTGCTAGTAGTCCAGGCGCCCGGCCCTGCGGGGCTGCCGTGCACCGGCGCATCTCGAAGTCCCAGCAGCACCGGCTTCGGAACGGCCGCCATAGCCGCCGGGCGACCAGGTGGAAACGCGAACTACGGCAGCCGAGCGGGCGCATCTATCTGCGCACGCGTAACACTTATGCTAGCGAGGTAGGCCCGCCCCCTTATTGGGATCCGATGAGGCGGCGTGGCGTTAAGGCGAAGGCACTCGGGTTCCAGAGCCACAGAGGTGCCTGCTGGCGTCAGGGGCTCGCTCGGAATCCAGGAGTCCCAGGCATTATGTGCCCCATAATGCGCTGCGATAGAAGTACCAGCATCTACTAGGAAGTAGTCTTGCCAAAAAGCTTTTTTCTTTTTTCTTGAGACTGTCTTGGTATATTGCCCACGCTAGTGTTGAACTCCTGGGCTCAAGCCATCCTCCTGCCTTAGCCTCCCAAAGTGTTGGGATTACAGGTGTGAGCCACCGGAGGGCCTAGGCTCCAAAAAGCCTTCCCGGAAAATAAAAACTTTAGATGGGATAATGGTGTTATCAATCATTAAGTACAATAAAGTTCTTAATTTTTAAAGAAACACACCAAAATCCTTATAGATTAAATATCTGAGATTTGCTACCACATAATTGAGGAGGTGGGATATAGATACAGTAAGATTGGCCATGAGTTGATAATTGTTGAAATTTGGTGCCAGGCACATGGAGATTTATTCTATTTGGGTTTTGTATGTTTGAAAATTTTCACAATCATTATTTTTGTTTTGTTTTTGAGACAGAGTCTTGCTGGGTCAACCAGGGTGGAGTGCTGTGGCACGATCTCGGCTCACTGCAACCTCTGCCTTCTGGGTTCAAGCGATTCTCTGGCCTCAGCCCCCTCATAGCAGGCGCCCGCCACCATGCCCTACTAATTATTTTATATTTTTAATAAAGAAGGGGTTTCACCATGTTGGCCAGGCTGGTTTTGAACTCCTGAACTCAAGTGATCCACCCACCTCAGCCTCCCAAAGTATTAGTATTACAGGCATGAGCCACTGAACCCGGCCACACAATCGTTTTTTTAAATCCTGCAGCACAACATGGGTGAATTTCAGAAGCATCATGGGAAGAAACCAGCCACAAAAGGTGCCGTTCTGGTAAAAGAAGAACTTTAAGGGAAAAAAATCACATCAATGGTAGTCAGGAGCTGGGATGAGGGAGTAGGAATGGACCACAACAGAGCATCAGGAACTTTTTAGGGTGAGGAAAATGCTGTATATCTCATCTGTAATAGTTATAAGACTGTATATACTAGTGAAAACTCAGAACCGTATACCAAAGAAAGGTGAATCTTATTATATGTAAATTATACCCCAATAAACCTGACTTTTAAAAATATACCGGCTGCAAAAACATTATTTCAGGATTCATAACATGGTATGCAAAGGAAATGTATGTTTTTCAAGGATCTACACCTCAAAAGAGGAAGCACCAGCCTCCGTGTTGTTCGGCTCTAGCCCAGGAGATGAAACCTGCTTACTCCTGTTCTATCACATTTCAACCTGACAGCTTTAAAAGGCTCTGTGATGCTGGGCATGGTGGCTTGCGCCTGTAATCCCAACACTTTGGGAGGCCAAGGCAGGAGGATCACTTGAGCCCAGGAGTTCAAGATAAGCCTGGGCAACACAGTGGTGTTACCAGTGGAGGGTCCTGACTACACGTTGTCCAGGTTCTTGGAATGCTGAACAGAGTTGGACAAAACACACAAAGCAATGCAAGAAAGAAGGAACAAAGAGTTTTATTGAAGCGAAAGTACACTCCACAAAGCAGAAGAAGGCTCAAGCAAGTGCCCTGTTTGAAAAATCTGGGGTTTAAGTACCCTTTAGTGGTTTCCTATTTGGTTACATCCTATGTAAATAAAGACTTGGCCTGAAACCAATCAGAGGCTGAAGTGAACACTCCCTTGTCTCCAGACCCTATTCTCCTGCCTCAGTGAGACCCTATCACTACAAAAATTTAGTTTTTTCTTTTTCTTTTTTCTTTTACAACACTATATTGATCTACCAAAATTTAGAAATGAGCTGGGTGTACAGGCATGCGTCTGTAGTCCCAGCTACTTGGAAGGCTGAGGTGGGAAAATCACCTTAGCCTGAGAAGCTGAGGCTTCAGTCAGCTATGATTGCAACACTGTAGTCTAGCCTCGGCAACAAAGACCCTGTCTCTAAGAAAAAAATTTTTGAATAGGCTGGGTGTGGGGGCTCATGCCTGTAATCCTAGCACTGTGGGAGGCTGAGGTGGAAGGATCTCCTGAGCCCTGGAATTCAAGACCAGTCTAGTCTAGGCAACATAGCAAGACCCATCTCTACAAAAATTTAAAAAACTAGCAGGGCATAGTGGCACAACCTGTAGTCTCAATTTTGGGAGGCTTGAGCCTGAGTGCTTGGGGCTGCAGTGAGCTGTGATCATGCCACTGCACTCCAGCCTGGGCAATGGAGCAAGACCCTGTCTCAAAAAAAAAAAAAAAAAAAAAATCAGGCTGGGTGCAGTGGCTCATACCTGTAATCCTAGTGCTTTGGGAGGCCAAGGCAGGCAGATCACCTGAGGTCAGAAGTTCGAGACTGGCCTGGCCAACATGGTGAAACCCCATCTCTACTAAAATATGAAAAAATTAGCTGGGTGTGATGGCACATGCCTCTAATCCCAGCTAGTTGGGAGGCTGAGGCAGGAGAACCAGGGAGATGGAGGTTGCAGTGAGCTGAGATCATACCACTGCACTCTAGCCTGGGTGACAGAGCAAGACTATGTCTCAAGAAAAAAAAATCCTGTTTTCAATGTCTGCCTTTTAAAGTGAAAGAATTACCCGAGCATCTTGCCAGGAGATGGCAGTCACCCTTGGTCTTGTCCAGGAATTCACCCCAAACAAAATCTCAATGCAATTTTTAGAACCATCGATTAAACGGAGTATCTAATTTCTCCAGTCACAGAGGTGAGGAGTAGAAAACAGTTTTGGGATTTGGTGACAGAGGCCAAGTTGCCCTCCTGATTGATTGTGTCCTCACCCCACTACTGTCTTCTCAAGGCACCGTGCTCCACTCTAGACCTGCTCACCACTTAGTGTTCAGTGTCCACGGAGGCACAGCCTGCGTCCTGCTGAGCTCACCTGCCTTATGCTACATAAAGCACCATCTCAGGAAAAAAATCAGAGGCTGAGCCCTACAGCCTCCTCTGCGGCATCTTTATTTTTCTACATGGGACGTGAACAGTGTCAACATGGGTCAGAAAAGTCAGCTGCGCAGAAACACTTCAGCCAATTGTAACACAGAGGGAGGGCAGATATGGAGGGGCTTGGGGGTAGCAATTCGAGACCAGCCTTCCCCGAAAAGGGCTCGTGGTCCAAACCCGCAACCAGAGGGCGCTCTGGGTGGGAGGGGGCCAGGACCATGCAGTTTCAGCTCTGGGGAGGAAGGACGAAAAGGAGCAGTCACAGAGGAGGCTGTGGCTGAGCACGAGTTTATTGGACTTTGGCCTCACGCTGCTGCTTGATGAAGTTGATAAGCCCGTTGGTGGAAGCATCGTGAGAGGTCACTTGAGCACTGCCATCAAGCTCAGGCTCAATTTTCTTAGCCAGCTGCTTTCCCAGTTCCACTCTGCCAAGAAGGGAAAGAAGAGTGGTATGAGGAAGGCTCTAACATTGCTACTGAAATCCCTGAGCTGACCCAAAGGCATTCCCAGCCTTCCCCTAAGTGAGCAACTCACCCCCACTGGTCAAAGCTGTTGATGTCCCAGATGATGCCCTGAACGAAGATCTTGTGCTCATACATGGCTGCAGAGGTGACAGACAGGGCACGTCAGGGCTCCGCAAGCCCATTCCAACCTACCCCAAGCCAGGACCTTCCCCTACTCACTCACCGACCAAGGCTCCAAGCATGAATGGTGTGAGCTTGGTGAACACAATAGAGTTGGTTGGGCGATTTCCTTCAAAGACCTGCAGAAAACACCAAGGAATGTCTCTAAGCAAGTTCTGATCCCCAAACTCCTAGAAGGGAAGCACGCTCTGCCCCAGAGGCTGAGACGTGCAGGACTGTGAGGACAGGTCCTCCCACTTTGTAGGACAAGCCAGGCATGCCCCAAGCCCCTGCCTGGTGCCACAGCTTCACCCCTCCAACTCCAGCATGCGCCCTGAAACTGACTGCAGCAGTGCTGACCTTATGTGGCAGCAGCTTCTCAAGGTCCTCTGGACTCTTGCCTGCGGCCTGCAGCTCCTTTCGGGCCTCGTCCGTTGATTTACCCCTCATCAGGGCCTCTGTCTGGGCCAGGAAGTTGGCCAGGAGGATCTGACGAGAGATATCAGTTATGCTTGAGAGCACTGTCTGAGCTTCGGGCAGAGGGACAAGACCACCTGGCACTTCTCAGCAGGGGTCAGTCCCAGCCTGGGTCAGTCACTGGATAGCTCAGCTGGAAAGGGACACATCCAATGACACCTCAAGGCAGGGAACAGTGATAACCACTCTTTAAGGGCTACGCACTACTTGCCAGGAGTCCTACTAACAATTTTACCAACATTTATCTTTTAAGATCCTAAGAAGGTAGCTATAGTGCTACGCGCCTGTAATCTCAGCTACTTGGGAGGCTTAGGCACGAGAATCACTTGAACCCAGAAGGCAAAGGCTGCAATGACCCGAGGTCGCACTACTGCACTCCAACCTGGGTGACAAAGTGAAACTGTGTCTCATTAAAAAAAAAAAGAAAGAAAGAAAATAGTTGGATCCTAAGGAGGAAAGTCATCATCGCCCTGTTCTAGTTGAGCCTCGGGTTCTGCAAGTCCACAGTGCTGGATCTACAGTGCTGGGAACAATCAGAATCCAGGCCACTGACTCCAAAGCTAGTGCTACCATAACCCTGTGCTGCTCTGCACACCCAAGACAAGGCACAATAAATTCCCTGAAGGAGCTCAAGGCCAGCTTGGGCAACATGGTAAAACTCCATCTCTACAAAAAATAAAAAAATCAGCTGGATGTGGTGGCATGTACCTTTTCCCAGTTACTCAGGAGGCTGAGGTAGGAGGACTGCTTGAGCCCAGGTGGGTGACGCTGCAGAGAACCTGATTGTGCCACTGCACTCCAGCCTGGGCAACAGAGCAAGACTCTGTCTTTTTTTTTTTTTTTTGA
>NW_016107633.1:891747-908970 GCF_001604975.1 Cebus imitator
GCGCCATTGCACTCCAGCCTGGGTAACAAGAGCGAAACTCCGTCTCAAAAAAAAAAAAAAAAAAAAAAAAAGAAAGAAGGAAAGAACGTTTAAAAATTAACCAGGCATGGTGGTGTGTGCCTGTAAGTCTCAGCTACTCGAGGGGCTGAGGCAGGAAGATTCCTTGAGCCCGGGAGTAGAGGTTAGTTAACTGTGATCGTGCCACTGAAGTCCAGCCTGGACAACACTGCCCGACGCTGTCACTTAGGGAATAAAAGAAAAATGTAGAAAAGGAAGGTAGACAAGTCAGCCAGAGAGATGCAACAGAAGTGGCAAGACAGAATCAAAGCTTCAGAAGGATTTAACCTGCCATTATTGGTTCTGCAGTGAAGAGGTCCACAAGCTAGGGAATGCAGGTGACCTTGAGAATCTGAGAACAATTCTCTCAGGCCACAGCAAGGAAGCTGAACCTTAGTTCCACAACCATATGGAAATGAATTATGCCAACCACCTGACAAGCATGGAAAAGGCTTTTCCCCTAGGGTCTCCAGAAAGAAACACAGTCCTGCTGACACCCTGACTGCAGCCTATAAGACTCTAAGCAGAGATACACCAGAGCCTGCTAGACATCTGAGCTTCAGAAACTCTGAGATAGGCCAGGCGTGGTGGCTCATGCCTATAAGCCCAACACTTCGGCAAGCCGAGGCAGGTGGATTACTTGAGGTCATGAGTTCAAGACCAGACTGGCCAACAGTGAAACCACGTCTCTACCAAAAATACAAAATAAGCTGGGTGTGGTAGTGTATGCCTATAGTCCCAGCTACTTGGGAGATTGAGACATGAGAATCACTTGAGGCTGGGAGATGAAGGCTGCAGTGAGCTGAGATGGTGCCACTGCCCTCCAGCATGGATGACAGAACAAGACTCTGTCCCTACTCCCCGCCTCCCCAAAAAAGAAGAAACTCTGAGATATGAGTGTTGTTCTAAGCCTCTGTGTTTGCTGTCATTTGTTATGGCAGGAATAGAAAACTAACGTGAGTGCCAACCAATGCATCAGGTTTTCAGAGGTCTGGGTGCAATGTGAGCCAGATCCTCAAATGGGGCCAGATGGGGGCTCTTACCTTGTGATGCAAACCCTTCCGTATGGGGTGCTGAGTCTGGACCGGGATGAGGAAGTCACAGGGTATCATCTTGGTGCCTGTGAAGGGCACTGTGGTCACCCACATAACCCCAGCCCATGGGAGCTAGCCATACAGCCTAGAGGAGGGCACTGACCTAACTGAGATGTCTCTTCTGGAAGGTCCTTTCCCTCCCCAGCACCACCCTGCCCAGGCCACAGGGGCCTACCTTGGTGGATGAGCTGGTAAAAAGCATGCTGGCCATTGGTCCCTGGTTCCCCCCACACAATGGGGCCTGTTTGGTGGTCTACACGGGTGCCAGATTTGGTGATGTATTTCCCATTGGACTCCATGTCACCCTGGAAAAGGAACAGAAACCCAGTCCTTGGCAAAATGAAAGAACGTTTAAAAAGAAAGAAAGAAAAGAAAAAAAAAAAAACCCAACCCTCTACCTGCAAGTCTTGACCCTTTGTACACTGTACCCACATCTGGCTCCTTCCTGCATCATGCCCAAGTCCTGCCCAGATGCTCCAGGCAGACCCACCCTGCCCTAGCCCTGTGAGGGGGACATGCACATGTGTCCGCAGGCACGATCCCTTTCCTCCCCACACCTGTGAGGATACAGCCTCCCAAGCTTTCCAGCTTAGGCCACTCTGCAGGAAGAACCCATGCCCAGGAAAAGGTGGGTCTGGAGGTCAGGCGAGAACCTCCCTTAAGACAAAATTGGTCACAAAATCAACTCATTTCTTAAGGGAGAGCAGGCTGGGGTCCAGAGTGCACAGCTTTTTTTTTTTTCCCCCAAAAGACAGAATCTCACTCTGTCACCCAGGCTGGAGTACAGTAGTAGAATCACAACTCACTGAAGCCTCCACCTCTTGGGCTCAAGCAAATCTCTCGCCTCAGCCTCCGAAGCAGCTGGGACTACAGGTACCATACCACCATGCCTGGCTGCTTTCAGTTTTTGGATTTTTTTTTTTTTGAGACAGTTTCACTCTTGTTGCCCAGGCTTCAGTGCAATGGTGCATTCTCGACTCACTGCAACCTCTAGCTCCAGGGTTCAAGTGGTTCTCCTGCTTCAGCCTCCCAAATAGCTAGGATTACAAGCATGCGCCACCATGCCCAGCTAATTTTTTGTATTTTTAGTAGAGGTGAGGTTTCAACATGTTGTTCAGGCTGGTCTCGAACTTCCAACCTCAGGTGATCCACCCGACTCGGCCTCCCAAAGTGCTGGAATTACAGGCATGAGCCACTGCGCCCTGTCGGATTTTTTTTTAGAGACAGGGTCTCACTACGTTGTCCAGGCTGGTCTCCAACTCTTGGCCTCAAGAAATCTCCCACAGCCTCTGCCTCCCAAGATGCTGGGACTGCAGGCATCAGCCACCATGCTCGGCTGACAGTACAGCCTTTGAGGGCTGTCACCTCAACTAGATACTAGGCTTTGGGTACCCACCTGGGCCCTGCTCATGACAACCCTCACAAAGGCAGCTGGGATTTGGGGAACCTGGGCCTCTCCTTCAATCACAAGATTTGCTTCCAAGTATTGGTGGAGCCTTCTGTACTTTCCCCAAAGCAGTTCAAGAGCTGCTGGACTGGGACTGGTTTTGTACTAAACAGCAGCAAGGACGGTAGGGCACAGTGGCTCAAGCCTGTAATCCCAGCACTTTGGGAAGCCAAGGCAGGTGGATTTGTTGAGGCCAGGAGTTTGAATCCAGCCTGGGCAACATGGTGAAACCCCATCTCCACTAAAAATACAAAAATTAGCCCAGCATGGTGGCATGCGCCTGTAATCCCAGCTACTGGGAGGCTGAGGCACAGGACTTGCTTGAACTCAGGAAGCAGAGGTTGCAGTGAGCCAAAATCAGGAAGCAGAGGTTGCAGTGAGCCAAAATCATACCACTGCACTCCAGCCTGGGCGACAGGGTAAGACTCTGTCTCCAAAAAAAAAAAAAAAAAGCAGGGACAGGTGTGGAAAAGCTTTCCGGAACATAATATCATGAGGAGAGGGCCTGTTCAGCCTCTGGGGGCTCTGGAAATCCCAAAGGAGAAGAGGCCCATGTAGCCCAAAGAGGCTACCATAGACTACATACAGATATGCTTTTCTGGACGGATAAAGGCAGTACAGGCTATAAGGGGTTCCAGCTTGCAGCTCTATCCTATGGCCAAATTCTACCTCCTCACACAGGGACAGACCCAGATCCTCATATCTGTACCAACCAGATCCTACCTCCTCAAAATCAGATATTAACAGACCCAGGTCCTCATTCCAGAGCTCGATCCTATGTCCTCAGGCACTATCGTGAGCATGCATAGTGATGTGCAAGAAAGAAGTGACCCCAGCTGAAGAACATCCCGAGCCAAGCCACGACCTCCCTAACCAAGGCACCATGATCACCGGTCATGCCCCTCCCATAGAGGTCAAATGCAAATGACACTCAAATGGAACCAACTTCAATTATAAAGATTCATCCTGAGACAAGGGGCACAAACAGACCTTGGCCAGGCCCAAGGGCAATGGAGCAAAGAGCACCTGGAGGAGCTGAAACCCAGGTTCCTGGACCTCCCAGACCCCCCACAGAAGCTGCTGACTCCAAGGCCTGGCTTGGCAGCTGGTACCTGCTGGAAATATGCAGCAAAGCGGTGGAGGTACTGGTCATAGGGCAGCATGGCGTGCGTCTCACACCCAAAGCAGTTGATATACCAGATACCCAGGAGGGCCAGCAGGATGGGGGCGTTCTTCTCCAGTGGCGTCGTGCGGAAGTGCTGGTCCTGAAACAGGAGCAGCGTGAGTGGGAGCTGAGCAGCTGCACGGGATGGGGAGGGACAGGAGAGTGGGGAAAAAAAGGAGGGACCGGGACCAACACACATGCCTCTGGCCAGCACCTGGCAGAGAACCAGCCTCAGCACTCACCATCCAGTGAGCCCCCGAGAGCAGCTGCTCGAAGTTGTCAAAACCTGTGACACAAAAACAGTCAAAAGAAGTGGTCACACCCTGCACCCTGTAGGCAGTGGGCGCAGCTCCTTCTGCAACCAAGGAAGGCTGCATGGAAAGCCAGAAGACACAACATGGGAGGACATGGGCCCAGAGAAAGCCCCTCTGGTGAGAGGTGGACCTGAATGCAGGGATCTGACTCTGCCTAGGAAGGGAGAGGGACAGGATTGCAGTTGTGAGGGGCAGAGACAGGGGCCAACCTGTACACCCAAAAAAACCCAGACTTTCCTTCTGGACATGAAATAAACATCCCAGCCAGCTGCAGAGAAGCCAGCAGCCTGTGAAGACAGCATGGTGTTTGATGGGACACAAGCCCCCTACCCCTAACCTTAGACTACAACACTGTCTCCCACAGAGGCTGCAAGACACAGAAACACACACTCACCCACGTGCAGGGCAATGGACAGTCCAATGGCCGACCACAGCGAGTAGCGTCCTCCTACCCACTAGGAGAGACAGAACAAGGTGCTGAGGGAGGGCCGGCACACCCCGCCCCCCACCTCCTGCCAGAAACCCTGTCCCTGGCACAGCTCTTGCATAAGTGCATCTCAGAGGGCCATGGCCCAACCCACCTCCAGAAAGCAAGGCAGCAGGCAGGTGCTGGTGATGCATGGGAGGACCAACAGGGCAGACTACACAGGGAGCCGACCACAGCCACAAGACAAACTGAAGGCCTTACTTACCATGGTCTTCCCAAGAGGTCAGGCCCTGTCTCTGCAGACACCAGCAGACCCAGAACCTCATACCTGTGCCAGGGCCCACCTCCTCAGACACGGACAGACCCAGGGCCTCATACCTGTGCCAGGGCCCACCTCCTCAGACATGGACAGACCCAGGTCTCATACCTGGGCCTAGCCTTACCTCCTCAGACACTGGCAGACCCAAGGCTTCATACCTACACACAGCTTTAACCCTTTAGACATGGACAGACCAGATGCTCGTACCTGTGCCAGATCCTACCTCCTGAGACACTGACAGACCCAGATCCTCATACCTGTACAAGATCCTACCTCCTCAGATATTGAAAGACCCAGATCCTCATACCAGGGCCAGATACTACTTCTTTTTTTTTTTTTTTTTTTTTTTGAGACGGAGTTTCGCTCTTGTTACCCAGGCTGGAGTGCAATGGCGCGATCTCGGCTCACCGCAACCTCCGCCTCCTGGGTTCAGGCAATTCTCCTGCCTCAGCCTCCTGAGTAGCTGGGATTACAGGCACACGCCACCATGCCCAGCTAATTTTTTGTAGATTCAGTAGAGACGGGGTTTCACTGTGTTGACCAGGATGGTCTCGATCTCTTGACCTCGTGATCCACCCGCCTCGGCCTCCCAAAGTGCTGGGATTACAGGCTTGAGCCACCGCGCCCGGCCTAGATACTACTTCTTCAGACACTAGAAGACGCAGACCTTCCTACCAGGGCCAGATCCTAACTCCTCAGACATGACAGACCCAGATCCTCATACCAGGGCCAGATCCTACCTCCTCAGATACTGACAGACCCAGATCCTCATATCAGGGCCATATCTTACCTCCTCAGATACTGACAGACCCAGATCTTCATACCAGGGCCATAACCTACCTGCTCAGATACTGACAGACTCAGATCCTCATACCAGGGCCAGATCCTACCTCCTCAGACATGGACAGATCCAGATCCTCATATCAGGGCCAGATCCTACCTCCTCAGACATGGAGAGAGCCAGATCCTCATACCAGGGCCAGATCCTACCTCCTCAGACATTGACAGACCCAAATCCTCATGCCTGTAACAGATTCCTACCTCCTCAGACATGGACAGACCCAGATCCTCATACCTGTACCAGATTCCTACCTCCTCAGATATTTAAAGACCCAGATCCACTAAACAGGACCAGATCCTACCTTATCAGATACTTAAAGACCCAGATCCTACCTCCTCAGATATGAACAGACCCTAATACAAGGGCCAGGTTCTACCTCCTCACACATTAACAGTCTGAGATCCTCACACTCAGGCCAGATCTTACCTCCTCACACAGTGACAGACCCAGATCCTCATGCCTCAAACAAATTCGTACCTCCTTAGTCATGGAAAGACCCAGATCCCCATATCTGTACCAGATTCCTACCTCCTCAGATACTGAAAGACCCAGATCCTCATACAGGGCCAGATCCTACCTTCTCAGACACTGAAAACCTAGATCCTCATACCTGCACCAGATCCTACCTCCTAAGACATGAACAGACCCAGATCCTCATATCTGTACCAGATCCTACCTCCTCAGGCATGGACAGACCCAGATACTCATACCTGCACCGGATCCTACCTCCTCAGACATGGACAGACCCAGATCCTCATACCTGCACCAGATTCTACCTCCTAAGACATGAGCAGACCCAGATCCTCATCTCTGTACCAGATCCTACCTCCTCAGACATGGAGAGACCCAGATCCTCATACCTGCACCAGATCCTACCTCCTAAGACGTGAACAGACCGAGATCCTCATATCTGTACCAGATTCCTATGTCCTCAGACATAGACAGAATCAAATTCTCACAGCTATCCCAGATCCTACCTCCTCAGACACTGACAGACTCAGATCCCGATACCAGGGCCAGATCCTACGTCCTCAGATACTGACAGACCCAGATCCTCACAAGCCTCATACCAGGGCCAGATCCTACCTTCTCAGACATGGAGGGACCCAGATCCTCACACCTATACCAGGTCCTACCTCCTCAGACATAGACAAACCCAGATCCTCACACCTGTACCAGATCCTACCTCCTCAGACATGGAGAGACCCAGATCCTCATACCTGTACTAGATTAATACCTCCTCTGACACTGACAGACCCAGATCCCCATGCCAAGGCCAGATCTTACCTTCACAGACATTGAAAGACCCAGATCCTTATATCTGTGCCAGATCCTCCCTCTCCAGACATGGTAAGAGCCAGATCCTCATACTCATGCCAGATCCTACCTTCTCACACACAGAGAGACCCAGATCCTACCTCTTCAGACATGGCGAGACCCAGATCCTCATGCCAGGGCCAGGTCCTACCTCCTCAGACATGGACAGACCCAGATCGTCATACCTGAACCAAATTTTACCTCCTCAGACATGGACAGACTCAGATCCTAATATCTCCGCCAAATCTTACCTCCTCAAACACAGACAGACCCAGATCCTAATATCTCTGCCAAATCTTACCTCCTCAGACACGGACAGACCCAGATCCTAATACCTCTGCCAAATCTTACCTCCTCAGACATGGACAGGCCCAGATCCTAATACCTCCGCCAAATCTTACCTCCTCAGACACTGACAGACGCAGATCCTCATACGTATACCAGATTCCTACCTTCTCATTGACAGACCCAGATCCTCATACCAGGGCCAGGTCTTACCTCCTCTGACATGAACAGACCCAGATCATCATACCTGAACCAAATTTTACCTCCTCAGACATGGAGAGACTCAGATCCTAATACCTGCACCAAATCCTACCTCCTCAAACACAGACAGACCCAGATCCCAATACCTCTGCCAAATCTTACCTCCTCAGACACGGACAGACCCAGATCCCAATACCTCTGCCAAATCTTACCTCCTCAGACAGGGACAAACCCAGGTCCTAATACCTCCGCCAAATCTTACCTCCTCAGACATGGACAGGCCCAGATCCTAATACCTCCGCCAAATCTTACCTCCTCAGACACGGACAGGCCCAGATACTAATATCCCCGCCAAATCTTACCTCCTCAGACACGGACAGGCCCAGATCCTAATACCCCACCAAATCTTACCTCCTCAGACATTGACAGACCCAAATCCTAATACCCCACCAAATCTTACCTCCTCAGACATTGACAGAAGCAGATCCTCATACGTAAACCAGATTCCTACCTCCTCACTGACAGACCCAGATCCTCATACCAGGGCTAGATCTTACCTCCTCAGACACAGACAGACCCAGATCCTACCTTAACAGACATGGAAAGACCCAGATCCTCATACCAGGGCCAGGTCCTACCTCCTCAGACACTGACAGACATAGTTCCTCATACCAGGGTCAGATCTTACCTCCTCACACAATGACAGACCCAGATCCTCATGGCTCTAACAGATTTCTACCTTCTCAGACATGGAGACCCAGATCCCGATACCTGTGCCAGATTAACTCGTCAGATATTGAAAGACCCAGATCCTCATACCAGGGCCAGATTCTACTTTATCAGACGCTGAAAGACCCAGATCCTTATATCTGCAACAGATCCTACCTGCTGAGACATGGATGGACCCAAAGCCTCACACCTATACCAGATCCTACCTCCTCAGACATGGAGAGACCCAGATCCTCACACCTGTACCAGATCCTACCTCCCCAGACACTGACAGACTCAGGTCCTGATACCAGGGCCAGATCCTACCTCCTCAGATACTGACAGATCCAGATCCTTATACCCATACCCAGATCCTACCTCCTCAGATGCTGACAGACCCAAAACCTCACAAGCCTCATACCAGGGCAAGATCCTACCTTCTCAGACACTGCCAGACACAGATCCTCACAGCTGAACCAGATCCTACCTCCTTGGACATGGAGAGACCCGTATCCTCACACCTGTACCAGATCCTCCTCTTCAGACATGGACAGACTCAGATCCTGAAACCAGGGTCAGATCCTACCTCCTCAAAAACTGACAGATCCACATCCTTCTACCAGCACCCAGATCCTACCTCCTCAGATACTGACAGATCCAGATCCTTATACCTGTACCCAGATCCTACCCTCCTCAGATACTGACAGACCCAAATTCTCATAAGACTCATACCAGGGCCAGGTCCTACCTTCTCAGACATGGAGAGACCCAGATCCTCATACCAGGGCCAAATCCTACCTCCTCAGACATGAGAGACCCAGATCCTCACACTTGTACCAGATCCTACCTCCTCAGACCTGGATGGACCCAGATCCTCACACCTATACCAGATCCTACCTCCTCAGACAATGACAGACCCAGATTCTCATACCGGGGCCAGATCCTACCTCCTCAGACATGGAGAGACCCAGATCCTCATACCAGGGCCAGATCCTACCTCCTCAGACACTGACAGACCCAGATCCTCACAGCCGTACCAGATCCTACCTTCTCAGACATGGAGAGCCCAGATCCTCATACCACAGCCAGATCCTACCTCCTCAGACACTGACAGACCCAGATCCTCACAGCCATACCAGATCCTACCTCCTCAGACATGGAGACACCCAGATCGTCACACCTGTAGCAGATTCCTAACTCCTCAGACAGGAGAGACCCAGATTTTCATACCTGTACTAGATTTGTAACTCCTCAGATACTGACAGACCCAGATCCTCATACCAAGGCCAGATCCTATGTTCGCAGAAATTGTAAAGCCCAGATCCTTGTATCTGTGCCAGATCCTACCTCCACAGACATCGACAGAGCCAGATCCTACCTCCTCAGACATGGATAGACCCAGACCCACATACCAGTGCCAGGTCCTGCCTCCTCAGACACTGACAGATCCAGATCCTCATGCCAGTAACAGATTCCTTACTCCTCAGACATGAAGAGACTCAGATCCTCATATCTGTACCTGATTCCTATCTCCTCAGATGAAAGACCCAGATCCTCAAACCAGGGCCAGATCTTACCTTCCCAGACACTGAAATACCTAGATTCTTATATGTGCGCCAGATCCTTCCTCCTCAGACACTGACAGACTCAGATCCTGATAGCAGGGCCAGATCTTACCTCCTAAGATAATGACAGATCCAGATCCTTATACCCACACGCAGATACTACCTCCTCAGATTCTGACAGACCCAGATCCTCATAAGCCTCATACCAGGGCCAGATCCTACCTTCTCAGACATTGACAGAACCAGTTCCTCATACCAGGGCCAGATCCTACCCCCTCACAGATTGACAGACCCAGATCCTCATGCCTCTAACAGATTCCTACCTCCTCAGACATGAAGACACCCAGATCCTCATACCTGTACCAGATTACCTCCTCAGATATTGAAAGACCCAGATCCTCATACCAGGGCAAGGTCCTACCTTCTCTGACATTGAAAGACCCAGATCCTTACATCTGCAACAGATTCTACCTCCTCAGACATCGTCAGAGCCAGATCCTCATACTCATGCCAGATCCTACCTCCTCGGACATGGAGAGACCCAGATCCTCACACCTATACCAGATCCTACCTCCTTGGACATGGAGAGACCAGATCCTCACAAGCCTCATACCTGTACCAGATCCTACCTTTTCAGATATGTAGAGACCCAGATCCTGATACCAGGGACAGATCCTAACTTCTCAGACATGGGGAAACCCAGATCTTCATACCTATACCAGATCCTACCTCCTCAGACATGGATGGACCCAGATCCTTACACCGGTACCAGATCCTGCCTCCTCAGACATGGAGAGACCCAGATACTCATAACAGGGCCAGATCCTACCTGCTAAGACATGGGGAGACCCAGATCCTCACACCTGGACCAGATCCTACCTCATTGGATATGAAGAGACCCAGATCCTCACATCTATACCAGATCTGACACCTCAGACATGGATGGACCCAGATCCCAACACTTGTACCAGATCCTGCCTCATCGAACATGGAGTGACCCAGATCCTCACATGTGTACCAGATCCTACCTCCTCAGGCATGGAAAGACCCAGATCCTCATAACAGGGCCAGATCTTACCTGCTCAGACATGGGGAGACCCAGATCCTCACACCTGGACCAGATCCTACCTCATTGGATATGGAGAGACCCAGATCCTCACACCTATACCAGATCCGACCTCTCAGACATGGATGGACCCAGATCCTAACACTTGTACCAGATCCTACCTCATCGAACATGGAGTGACCCAGATCCTCACACCTGTACCAGATCCAACCTCCACAGACATGAGACCCAGACCCCTACACTTGTACCAGATCCTACCTCTTCAGACACTGACAGACCCAGATCCTCACATCTGTACCAGATCCTACCTCCTCAGACATTGACAGACCCAGATCCTGATACCAGGGCCAGATCCTACATCCTCAGATGCTAACAGACTCACAAGCCTCATACCAGGGCTAAGTCCTACCTTCTCAGACACTGACAGACCCAGATCCTCATACCAGGGTCAGATCCTACCTTCTCAGACATGGAGAGACCCAGATCCTCACACCAGGGTCAGATCCTACCTCCTTAGACACGGAGAGACCCAGATCTGCATACCAGGGCCAGATCCTACCTTCTCAGACACTGACAGACACAGATCCTCACACCTGTACCAGATCCTACCTCCTCAGACATGGATAGACTCAGAGCCTGATACTAGGGCCAGATCCTACCTCCTCAGATACTGACAGATCCAGATCCATATACCCATACCCAGATCCTACCTCCTCAGATGCTGACAGACCCAAATTCTCATAAGACTCATACCAGGGCCAGGTCCTACCTTCTCAGACATGGAGACCCAGATCCTCATACCAGGGCCAAATCCTACCTCCTCGGACATGAGAGACCCAGATCCTCACACTTGTACCAGATCCTACCTCCTCAGACATGGATGGACCCAGATCCTCACACCTATACCAGATCCTACCTCCTCAGACAATGACAGACCCAGATTCCCATACCAGGGCCAGATCCTACCTCCTCAGACATGGAGAGACCGAGATCCTCACACCTGTACCAGATCCTACCTCCTCAGACAGGGAGAGCCCAGATCCTCACAAGCCTAATACCAGGGCCAGATCCTGCCTTCCCAGACATGGAGAGACCCAGATCCTCACACCTGTACCAGATCCTACCTCCTCAGACAGGGAGAGCCCAGATCCTCACAAGCCTCATACCAAGGCCAGATCCTACCTTCCCAGACATGAAGAGACCCAGATCCTCACACCTGTACCAGATCCTGCCTCCTCACACATAGGAGACTCTGATCCTCACACCTGTACCAGATCCTACCTCCTCAGACATTGACAGACCCAGATCCTCACACCTGTACCAGATCCTACCTCCTCAGACATTGACAGACCTAGATCCTGAAACCAGGGCCAGATCCTACCTCCTCAGATATGGAGAGACCCAGATCCTCACACCTGTACCAGATCCTACCTCCTCAGACATGGAGAGCCGAGATCCTCACAAGCCTCATACCAAGGCCAGATCCTACCTCCTCAGACATGGGGAGACCCAGATCCTCAAAACTATACCAGATCCTACCTCCTCAGACATGGAGAGACAGAGATCCTCACACCTGTACCAGATCCTACCTCCTGAGACATGGAGAGACCAGATCCTCACAAGCCTCCTACCAGGGCCAGATCCTACCTGCTCAGACATGGGGAGACCCAGATCCTCACACCTGTACCAGATCCTACCTCCTCAGACATGGATGGAACCAGATCCTCACACCTATAACAGATCCTGCCTCCTCAGACATTGACAGACCCAGATCCTCACAACTGTACCAGATCCCACCTCCTCAGACATGGAGAGACCCAAATCGTCATACCAGGGCCAGATCCCACCTTCTCAGACACTGACAGACCCAGATCCTCACACCTGTACCAGATTCCACCACCTCAGACATGGAGAGACCCAGATCCGCATACCAGGGCCAGATCCTACCTTCTCAGAGACTGACAGATCCAGATCCTCACACCTGTAACAGATCCTACCTCCTCAGACATGGAGAGACCCAGATCCTCACACCTGTACCAGATCCTACCTCCTCAGACACTGACAGACCCAGATCCTCACACCTGTACCAGATCCTACCTCCTCAGACATGGACAGACTCAGATCCTGATACCAGGGTCAGATCCTACCTCCTCAGATGCTGACAGACTCAGAAGCCTCATACCAGGGCCAAGTCCTACCTTCTCAGACAGACCCAGACCTTTCTAACTGACAGACCCAGATCCTCATACCAGGGTCAGATCCTACCTCCTCAGACATGGAGAGACCCAGATCCTCATACCAGGGCCAGATCCTACCTTCTCAGACACTGACAGACACAGATCCTCACAGCCATACCAGATCCTACCTCCTCGGACACGGAGAGACCCATGTCCTCACACCTGTACCAGATCCTACCTCCTCAGACATGGACAGACTCATATCCTGATACCAGGGCCAGATCCTACCTCCTCAGATACTGACAGATCCAGATCCATATACCCGCACCCAGATCCTACCTCCTCAGATGCTGACAGACCCAAATTCTCATAAGACTCATACCAGGGCCAGGTCCTACCTTCTCAGACATGGAGAGACCAAGATCCTCATACCAGGGCCAGATCCTACCTCCTCAGACATGAGACCCAGATCCTCACACTTGTACCAGATCCTACCTCCTCAGACATGGATGGACACAGATCCTCACACCTATACCAGATCCTACCTCCTCAGACATTGACAGACCCAGATTCTCATACCAGGGCCAGATCCTACCTCCTCAGACATGGAGAGACCCAGGTGCTCAAAACTATACCAGATCCTACCTCCTCAGACATGGAGAGACAGAGATCCTCACACCTGTACCAGATCCTACCTCCTCAGACATGGAGAGACCAGATCCTCACAAGCCTTATACCAGGGCCAGATCCTACCTGCTCAGACATGGGGAGACCCAGATCCTCACACCTGTACCAGATCCTACCTCCTCGGACATGGAGAGACCCAGATCCTCATACCTGTACCAGATCCTACCTCCTGAGACATGGAGAGACCAGATCCTCACAAGCCTCATACCAGGGCCAGATCCTACCTGCTCAGACATGGGGAGACCCAGATCCTCATGCCTGTACCAGATCCTACCTCCTCGGACACAGAGAGAGCCAGATCCTCACACCTGTACCAGATCCTACCTCATCGGACACGGAGAGACCCAGATCCTCATATCTGTACCAGATCCTACCTCCTCAGACATGGAGAGACCAGATCCTTACAAGCCTCATACCAGGGCCAGGTTCTGCCTGCTCAGACATGGGGAGACCCAGATCCTCACACCTGTACCAAATCCAACCTCCTCAGACATGGAGAGACCCAGATCCTCACACCAGTACCAGATCCTACCTCCTCAGACACTGAGAGACCCAGATCCTCACACCGGTACCAGATCCTACCTCCTCAGACATGGAGAGCCCAGATCCTCACAAGCCTCATACCAGGGCCAGATCCTACCTTCTCAGACATGGACAGACCCAGATCCTCACACCTGTACCAGATTCTACCTTCTCAAACATGGAGACACCCAGATCCTCATACCAGGGCCAGATCCTACCTGCTCAGACATGGGGAGACCCAGATCCTCACACCTATACCAGATCCTATCTCCTCAGACATGGATGGACCCAGATCCTCACACCTGTACCAGATCCTACCTCCTCAGACATGGAGAGACCCAGATCCTCATACCTGTATCAGATCCTACCTCCTCAGACATAGATGGACCTAGATCCTCACA
This sequence comes from Cebus imitator, assembly GCF_001604975.1. Lineage (NCBI taxonomy): Eukaryota > Metazoa > Chordata > Mammalia > Primates > Cebidae > Cebus > Cebus imitator. The sequence continues at coordinate 906,341 of NW_016107633.1, forward strand.
CCTGTACCAAATCCAACCTCCTCGGACATGGAGAGACCCAGATCCTCACACCTGTACCAGATCCTACCTCCTCAGACATGGAGAGCCCAGATCCTCACAAGCTTCATACCAGGGCCAGATCCTACCTGCTGAGACATGGAGAGACCCAGATCCTCACACCTGTACCAGATCCTACCTCCTCGGATACGGAGAGACCCAGATTCTCACACCTGTACCAGATCCTACCTCCTCAGACATGGAGAGACCCAGATCCTCACACCTGTACCAGATCCTACCTCCTCGAACATTGACAGACTCAGATCCTGATACCAGGGCCAGATCCTACCTCCTCAGATACTGACTGATCCAGATCCTTATACCTACACCAAGATCCTACCTCCTCAGATGCTGACAGACTCACAAGCCTCATACCAGGGCCAGGTCCTACCTTCTCAGACACTGACAGACCCAGATCCTCATACCAGGGCCAGATCCTACCTTCTCAGACACTGACAGACACAGATCCTCACAGCCGTACCAGATCCTACCTCCTCGGACATGGAGAGGCCTGTATCCTTACACCTGTACCAGATCCTACCTCCTCAGACATGGACAGACTCAGATCCTGATACCAGGGCCAGATCCTACCTCCTCAGATACTGCCAGATCCAGATCCATATACCCGCACCCAGATCCTACCTTCTCAGATACAGACCTAGATCCTCGTACCTGTACCAGATTCGTACCTCCTCAGACAGTGACAGACCCAGATCCTCACACCCGTACCAGATCCTACCTTCTCAGTCACTGGAAGACGCAGGTCCTCATTCCTGTACCAGGTGGTAACTCCTCAGACTTTGACAAACACAGACCCTCGCACCTGTATCAGATTACTACCTTCTCAGACATGGGGAGACCCAGATCCTCACACTTGTACCAGATCCTACCTCCCCAGACACTGACAGACTCAGATCCTGATACCAGGGCCAGATCCTACCTCCTTATACCCACACCGAGATTCTACCTCCTCAGATACTGAAAGACCCAAATCTTCATAAGCCTCATATCAGAGCCAGATCCTACCTTCTCAGATACTGACAGACCCAGATCCTCACACCTGTACCAGATCCTACCTCCTCGGACATGGAAAGACCCAGATCCTCTACCTGTACCAGATTCCTACCTCCTCAGACATTGACAGACACAGATCCTCATACCTGTACCAGATTCCTACCTCCTCAGACATTGACAGACCCAGATCCTCATACCAAGGCCAGATCCTACCTTTTCAGACATTGTAAGATCCAGATCCTTATACCTGCACCAGATCCTACCTCTGCAGACGTGGACAGACTCAGATCTTCATACTCATGGCGCATTCTACCTCCTCAGACATAGATAGACCCAGATCCTCTTACTTGTACGATTCCTACTTCCTCAGACATTGACAGACCCACACAGATCCTCATATCAGAGCCAGGTCCTACCTCTCACACACTGACAGACGCAGATCCTCATATCTGTACCAGATTCCTACCTCTTCAGATATTGACAGACTCAGACCCTCATACCAGGGCCAGATCCTACCACCTAGGACATTGAAAGACACAGATCATCATACCAAGGCCAGATCACACCTCCTCAGATATTGATCGACCCAGATCCTTATACCTGCACCAGATCCTACCTCCTTCATCCTTATATGTATACCAGATCCTACCTTCTCAGACATGGAGATTCCCAGATCCTTAATACTGTCCCAGATCTTACCTCCTCAGATCTTAACAGACCCAGATCCTTATACCTGCACCAGGTCCTACCTCCTCAGATACTGACAGACCCAGATCCTCATACCTGTGCCAGTTCCCACCTCCTCATAAAGTGACAGACCCAGATTCTCTCACCAGGGCCAGATCCTACCTCCTCAGACATGGACAGATCCAGATCCTCATACCTGTACCAGATCCTACCTCCTCAGAAATTGACAGTCCCAGATCTTCTTACCGGAGCCAGATCCTACCTCCTCATAAATTGACAGACCCAGATCCTCATACCTCCACCAGATCCTATCACCTTAGACATGGACAGACGCAGATCTTCACACCTGTACCAGATCCTACCTTCTGAGAAACTGAGTCCCAGATCTTCTGACCAGAGCCAGATCCTACCTCCTCAGACATTGACAGACCCAGATTCTCATGCTTATGCCAGATCCCACCTCCTGAGCCACTGACAGACCCAGATTCTCATACTTAATACCAGATCCTGTCTCCCCAGACACTAGAAGATCCAGATTCTCTTGCCTGTGTCAAATGCCACCCCCTCAGACAACTGAAGACCCAGATCCTCACGTCTGTACCAAATCCTACCTCCTAAGATACTGACAGACCCAGATCCTCATACATGTACCAAATTCCCACCTCCTCAGACATGGACAGACCCATATCCTCATACCTGTTAACAGATCTTACCTCTTCAGACATGGACAGACCCAGATCCTCACACCTGTACCAGATCCAGATACTGACAGACCCAGATCCTCATTCCTGTATCAGATGATAACTCCTCAGACATGGACAGACCCAGATCCCCACACCTGTACCAGATTCTCAGATACTGACAGACCCAGATCCTCATTCCTGTATCAGATG
>NW_016107633.1:909525-923318 GCF_001604975.1 Cebus imitator
ACCTAGATTCTCATACCTGTGCCAAATGCTACCTCCTCAGACACCGGAAGACCTAGATCCTCATACCTGTACCAGGTGCTACCTTCTCAGACACGAGAAGACCTAGATTCTCATATCTGTACCAGGTGCTACCTCCTCAGACACGGGAAGACCTAGATCCGCATACCTGTGCCAGGTGCTACCTCCTCAGACACGGGAAGACCTAGATCCTCATACCTGTGCCAGGTGCTACCTCCTCAGACACGGGAAGACCTAGATCCTCATACCTGTGCCAGGTGCTACCTCCTCAGACACCGGAAGACCTAGATCCTCATACCTGTACCAGGTGCTACCTTCTCAGACATAAGAAGACCTAGATTCTCATATCTGTACCAGGTGCTACCTCCTCAGACACGAGAAGACCTAGATTCTCATATCTGTACCAGGTGCTACCTCCTCAGACACAGGAAGACCTAGATCCTCATACCTGTGCCAGGTGCTACCTCCTCAGACATGGGAAGACCTAGATCCTCATACCTGTGCCAGGTGCTACCTTCTCAGACACGGGAAGACCTAGATCCTCATACCTGTGCCAGGTGCTACCTCTTCAGACACGGGAAGACCTAGATCCGCATACCTGTGCCAGGTGCTACCTCCTCAGACACGGGAAGACTTAGATCCTCATACCTGTGCCAGGTGCTACCTCCTCAGACACCGGAAGACCTAGATCCTCATACCTGTACCAGGTGCTCCCTCCTCAGACACGGGAAGACCTAGATCCTCATACCTATGCCAGGTGCTGCCTTCTCAGACACGGGAAGACCTAGATCCTCATACCTGTACCTGCTGTTACCGCCTCAGACACTGGCAGACCCAGGGCCTCATACTTGTACCAGATCCTACCTCCCCACATACTGGAAGACCCAGATGTCATACCTGTGCTTAGCCTACCTCCTTGGATACCTCTTCCAGCACCATATACCTGTACCAGACCCTACTTCCTTAGACACTGGCAGACCAAGAGCCCTGTAGCAGTACCAGGACCCACCTTCTGAGTCTCATACCTGTGCTCAGGTATGCTTCCTTGGACAATGACAGACCCAGCAGCTCTCAGCTGCTCTTGGCAGGCCTTCTCAGATATTAAAAACCCACAGCTACATTTCTGTTCCCCAGTCCACGTGCTTCACCAGTGGCCCAGAGCCTCATGCTTGTGCCAGGCTCCACATCCTCAGATACTGACAGACCAGATCCTCATACCTATGCCAGGCATTCTTTGTTGGACAATGAAGACTCATCACTTTGTACCTGTGCCCATTCCCAACTTCTCAGGTGATATGGACAGATCCAGAACCTCCGACCTGTGCCTCAGCCCAACTCCGGGACAGTGACAGGCCCAATGGGTCATGCCTGGGCTTGACTGACCTTCTCAGCCCCAAGACACACCTAGGCCTACTGTTCACACTGCACCTTCTCAAGCCACACCCGCAGGCTCCACTTGGTGCCATCAGAATCCTCAGAACTTCATGGACGTCTTCCTAACAGCTGTTTTTATGGAGCACCTCCCACATTTCTAGCACAGGCAATGGATGCAGAATTTGGGGAGAGATGTACATGAAAATAATCATGCCAGTAAATGTGGAACTGAGAAACAAGTGCTCAGGAGAAATGGAACATAGTACTTATAAAAGGAACCTGAGGGGTGCTTGAGCCTTGATCTCAAGAAGGAACAGGCATGACCCAGGGAAGCACTGAAGAAGCATTCCAGCAGCCAGAACAGCACATGCAAAGGTCCTGTGGTCAGAGCAGCCTTTCTCAAGGGTGAGAGAATTAAGCCCCACAGAAAATGATCTGAGCGACTTGACTTCTCAGTTCTCCCAAGGATGATCCAAGACTAATAACCTTGTAGACATGAAGGATAGGTGCCCATTTATTACATCCAGTAGACGCCTTGGGAAGGGAGGGTTAATTCTCTCCTGGAAGCCCACTGAGGCAGGGGGAAGCACAACACCATCCAGAGGATAAAGGAAGGGGTGAGGACTGCAGGGTGGAAGCTGAGACGCACGGCGGGAGGACTGAGAACAGTCTGTGGCTAAGGTGAGGGCAGAAGCAAACAAGCCACTTTGGAGCCCTGGAGATGGACTGGGGAGTGCAGAGGACTGATTCTGGGAGCTCTCCAGTGTGGCTGAGAGGTTTCTGGCTTGGGCAATGAGATGACAGGTGGATCCACTCACTTGGAAAGACTAAGTTTCCAGGAAGCTTACCTGACAGATGCAGTCCCACAGAATATAACATGCTTGACACAGGCTCTTACAACTGACCTAACAGATTCAGTTCTTTTTTTTTTTTTAAGAGACAGAGTCTTGCTCTATCACCCACTCTTGGGCTCACGTGATCCTCCCTCCCCAGTAGCTAGGACTACAGGGACATACCACCATGCTTTGCTATTTTTAAAATTTTTTGGTAGAGATGGGGTCTTGCTCTATTGCCCAGGCAGGTTTTGAACACCTGGCCTCAAGTGGTCCTCCTATCTCAGCCTCTTGAAGCTCTGGGATTACAGGCATGAGCCACCACATCCAGCCCGGACTCAACTCTAGAAACTAAACCTCAGCACACAGCCAGCCCTCTGGGTGACAAGAGTCCAGGCTGCTTACCTTGGCTGAGAAAAGGTCCTCAGATTCCAGTTTTGCAAGAGCCCGGCAATGCCAAGCAGTGTCTGACTTGAGCCTCTGAACCCTCAACCTGCAGACATGGGTCTCTAGACCTCACCTTTAAGTGCAGTGGCGTCTGGTTCCACACATTATAGATGCAGTTCCTCAGTCAGTTCAACGTCTGTGCCTCACCTGCCCTGGTCCCCCAGACCTCACCTTATCTAACCATCATCTACTTTTTCCTCACTTTTTTTTTTTTTTTTTTTTTTTTCTTTTTTCTTTCTTTTTTTTTTTTTTTTTTTTTTTTTTTTTTTTTTTTTTTTCGCGACAGGGTCTCTCACTGTATTGCCCAGGCTTGAGTGCGGTGGCATGATCTCAGCTCACTGCAATCTCTACCTCCCAGGTTCAAGCAATTCTCCTGCCTCAGCCTACTGAGTAGCTGGGATTACAGGCACATACCACCACGTCCAGCTTATTTTTGTATTTTTAGGAGATGGGTTTCACCAGGCTGGTCTCAAATTTCGGACCTCAGGTGATCCAGCCACCTCAGCCTCCAAAAGTGCTGGGATTACAGGTGTGAGCCACCCCACCTGGCAACTTTCCTCACTTTTAACTCAGACCCTACATCATCTGGAACACAATGCCACCTTGGATGCAGGCCAATACCATGGACTGACTACACAGATCTTCAGGCCTGTGCAATACCCTGAGCGCTATCATACCTGACCAGGGTGCTGAGAACAGATACCTGCCCCACCTGATCCTTAAGGCTCTGCAGACATCACCAGGCACACCCAGGTACAAACACCTACAATGACTATGGCTTTCCCTTGATATAGGAGCCCACACTACTCACCTACTTGTGTCTGACCCTACCGCCAAAGGTCCCACCTGTGTCTGACTCACCTTCTCCAAGCCTGGCCAGCCACACCAATTATGCATTCCTGGGCTAGACCCCCACCCACTTCACCTAACAAGCCCAGCAGTACTTTTATGCTTGATCCCAGGTGTCAAGAACCTACCTAAGACCATGTGTGTACAATCTCTGTGAAACTGAGCCCGGATCCACAGACTCACTGACAATGTCAGGTCAACATACCAGCACTGAGCCTGGATCCACAGACTCACTGACAACACCAGGTTAATATACCAGCACTGAGCCTGGATCCACACTCACTGGCATAATCAGGTAAACATACCAGCACTGAGCCTGGATCCACAGACTCACTGACAATACCAGGTAAATATACCAGCACTGAGCATGGATGCAATGGCTTCACTTGGGAGACCCCGTTCTGCCTATTTGTGTCCAACTCCAGTGCCTCAGGCTACAGAGTTATACATCTGTCAAAGATGGGTTCCAGACATCTCAGCTGATGGAACAGATAATCTGACCCCTCACACCTTGACTGACATACTCAGGTTCCCTTGCCTGAGCCCAACTCAGATTCCTTACAGGTGCCCAGGATCAGCTCTATTTAGGTGAGCCTGGCCTTGGCAGTCCACATCCCATGTCTGGCTTGGCTTTGCATGTCTCACAGACAGATCCAATGTTGTCAATCTCTGCTTTTTGTCAGCACCAATGAGCTCACTGAGGAGCGTCAGACCTCATCAAATGGAACATCTCTGCATACCTGTGTTCTACAGGCCCCAGCTGAGATCTGCAGTTCCACCAACTTGTGACTAACCCATTGTCCACAGGCCTAAGACTGGGTCAGCACAACTGAGCCAGAATCATGCACCAATGATTTCGTCTGCAAGACCCCAGGTGTACGTCCCTCTAGCTCCAAAGTCCTTGCTTGAGAGAGATACATCTGCCTACTCACATCTAACTTAGGGGCCACAGACCTCCTAGGAAACCCAGTGTTCTGCCTGCCTATAGAGACCCCTATGCTATGGGCTTGACCTGTGAGGTGACTCTACCCACCTAGCCTCAACTCTTGGTTCTTCAGGCTTCATCTCAAAGACCCAGGGGCACATTTCTATGCCTGAATCCAACTTCTGAAAGAGCCAACTCCATCTACCTGCATTCAACTCTTAACTCCTCAGCTTTCCTTCAAAAGACTACTCCTGGAAGACCAGTTCTGTCTACCTGCCTGACCGTGGCTCCTCAGACGGTAGAACAGCTCTGCATACCTGTGCTTGACACTGGCTCCTCACAACACACCTGGAAGGTCATCTCTACCTACCTGTGCTTGACCCTGGGTACTCAGGCTACACCTAGTGACCCAGACTACCTACCTGTGCTTGATCCTCGCTCTTCAGACCATACCTGACAGACAGCTCTACCTACCTGAGCCTGACCTTGGCTCCTCAGACCACACCTGGTGGGCCAACTTTGCCTACCTGTGCACACCCTGGCTCCTCAAACCACACCTGAAAGGTTATCTCTGCCTACCTGAGCTTACCCCGGCTCCTCAAACCACACCCAGTAGGCCAGCTCCACCTAACTGTACTTGACCTTGGCGCCTTACACCACACCTGAAAGACTATCTCTAACTGCCTGTGTTTGACCCTGGTTCTTCAGAGTATACCTGGCATGCCAGCTCTACCTACCTGAGCCTGATGTTGGCTCTTCAGATCATACCTGGCGGGCCAGGTCTGCCCACCTGTGCTTAATGCTGGCTCCCGGGCTTGTACCTGGAGAATGAGCATCCCCTACCTGCATGTGATGAGGGTTCCAGAGCACCTCAGCTGCTCATACCTCAGCCAACACACTTGGTTCTTCTTACCTGGGCTTGACTATGACTTTTTAGGTCTCATGAACACATCCAGCTTTGTGAAGCTGCCCTGATCCTGGCTCCAAAGACCTTACCTACCAAACCCTGCTCTAAACACCTATGTTTAACTCCCGTTCTTCAGATCTGATATACCCAAAGAGATAAACCTGGGCCAGGCTCCACAGACCTCACCCAAGAAACTCAATTCTACATACCCGTGCCTGGCCACACCTCCTCAACCTCACCTAGGAGATGAACTTCTACCTACTCATCTATTTTTTTTTTTTTGAGACGAAGTTTCATTCTTATTGCCCAAACTGGAGTGCAGTGCTGCAATCTAAGCTCACTGCAACCTCTGCCTCCCGGGCTCAAGCGATTCTCCTGCCTCCACCTCCTAAGTAGCTGGGATTACAGGCACACACCACCCAGCTAATTTATTTTTTTAATAGACACAGGGTTTCACCGTGTTGGCCAGGCTGGTCTCGAACTTCTGACCTCAGATGATTTGCCCACCTCGGCCTTCTAAAGTGCTGGGATTACAGGCATGAGCTACCCCACTAGGCACTGCCCCCTACCTTTTTTTTGAGCTAGAGTCTTGCTCTGTCACCCAGGCTGGAGTGCAGGGGCGTCATCTTGGCTCATTCTGCCTCCCCAGTTCAAGCAAATCTAGTGCCCTAGCCTCCCAAGTAGCTAGGTCTGTAGGCGTGTATCACGTCTGGCTAATTTTTGTATTTTTAGTAGAGATGGGGTTTTGCCATGCTGGCCAGGCTGGTCTTGAACTCCTGACCTCAAGTGATCTGCCTGCCTCAGCATCCCAAAGTGCTGGAATTACAAGCGTGAGTCACCGTACCCAGCCTACACACCGTCTTGACATCACCTGGGAAATCCAGACCTGCTTACTGTGCCAGATCCCAGTTCCTCAGATCTTCCTGAGAGAACTGGCTCTAACCACCTGCCTTTAATTCACATCCTCAAAGGTCGTCTACCACATCTAGGTCTTTCTAGATGAGCCTAACCTTGGCTCACTGGGCCTCACCTGACAGATCCACTCTCTATACCTGTGCCTGAAATCGACTGCAGGATGGTTTAATTAGCTTGACCATGGCTATTCTGGTCCACCTACCTCTGCGTGCCCCTGGTTTCACAGACAAAACCCAACAAATTCTACCCACCATGCTTAACACGGCTTCTCAGACTTGGGGTACAAACCAGGGCCTGACCTCAGCAGCTCAGACCTTACCTGTGAGACCCAAAAATACATACCCATGTCTCACCCTGAAACCTCACGTGCTAGACCTGTCTACATACCTGGACCAGGCCCAGGCTTTATCCACCTTTCAGATGGATGCTGTTCGCCGTCGCTTTGTCTGACTCCAGCTTTTCCGTCTCTTCCCAGGGGACCCAGGTTCACCCACCAGAGCTGCTCAGACATCGCCCGAGGACAGAGCTCCAATCTAGACCCGATCATGGGTTTTCAGCCCTCACTTGTCACGCCCAGCTCGACCTGTCTATCTTTAGCTCCAATGTCCTTACCGGACTAGTCTAGTTCTGCCTACCTCTCCTAGAAATCCAGTCATACACACCTGTCTGATTTCAGCTCCTGGGACCTCAGACAGACACGGTTCTGAAAGGCTGGACTATACACACCTAACCTGAACAGACAGTTCCCTCACACGTGACAGATCCCTGCCTGCTGACCTCAGCCTGAGGGAGACTGGTGAGAGCCCAGTATTGGCAAACACTATCTGACTGGCTCAGCCTCAGATGTCTGCCCTGCAGACCCGGTTCTCTGGACCTCTACCCACCCTGAACCACTCAGACCACACCTTCCAGCACATCTCCTCAAGGCCACCTGCCTGCCTCGCCTGCCCTAGCTGCCCTGTCCTCGCCTCGTATCACCAGGTATATTCCTACCTCTCCCTTATCTGGGCTTTGCAGACCCGGATGCCACAGACTTGGATTTTAGTCATAGATACTCTGATGCCCTGAGCTCTGCCCATCACACCCAGTCAGGATGCTGAGAACCAGGTGCTGACCTGTGTGCGCCATATCCTGAGTTCTAACTACCCCTGAGCAATCAGCTACCCACTACCTGATCCTCACTTTTCAGAATGGCCAGAGATCCCAATGTGCATACCTGTCCCATGCCATAGGTCTACACTGCCTCCCACAGAGCCCGGTTGACATATGTACACAGCTTTGACTCCTCAGACCTCACCTAACAGAACCAACTCTAAATACCTGCATCTCCTCCAGAATTCACAGACCCACGGCTCCCTCTCCTTGTCCTGACTTCTCAGAACTCACCTGGACCTGCTCTGGCTCCTCTTCCAGCCTCACCAGCCAAAACTGGCCCTGCAGTATGCGCTGGCTCTGGCTGAGACCTGAGGGACCCCACAGTTTCCCACCACACCCCTGCTTGATTCCAACACCCAGGACTGCCCCAAGACTGGCCCTGGCAGACCAAAAGCCACCAGTTCTATATACCCCTACCAGACAGGACTCTTTTAATCTTATTCAAGAACTGGCACTGCATCCTTAGGCCTAAGCTGATGCCTTTAGCTCACCCAAGACCCCATCTCTAGGAACTTCACCTGCTTCTGTCCCTGGCTTCTTCAGACATCACCTTCTTGACTCAGCAGGATACACTCTAGAGACTCAGGCAGGTCCCTCCTCCTGCCCCTGCAGTCTGTCTAGCCTGGCCCAGGAGGCCTCTACTTAGGTCTCACCAGCCACCCCGGCCCCATGTTCCTGTGCCTAACTATCATTCCTAGACCTTACCTGGGAGGCCAGACCCATCCTCTCCTTAAGCCACACTCTAACTCATCTCTGCATGTTGGGTGGTGACAGGCAAGGACACCCCCGTTCTGCTTGGCTCCTTGGCTGGCAATGGCACCCACACATCCCTGCCCACCACCTGCTCAGGCTCCAGATCCCAAGGAGGAGGTGGAAGGTGCCTGCCCTCCATTATCAGGCATGCAACATTTATTAGAAGCTGCACAGTCTCTCTTGACTGGGGTTCCACATCTGAGCCACAGGATGCAGAAAATGACTTGAGTGACTCTTGTCAATTCTTCCAAGGATGGTATATAACTAGTGCCATTCTAGAAAGAAGTTAACTCATTATACACAGTGGATGGCTTAAGGCATTAGGGCTTCATTCTCTTCCAGACCCCCAGTAGTAGAAGGCCTGTAGAACCTTCAAAGGAATGAGATTATGTCTGTAGATGCCATCACCAAGCAAAGGGCCTCTGGTCCAAATGCCTGGAAATAGCCCCAGGGGGAAAAAACCACCAAATGGGCAACACCCTGTCTGCTGCACCTGCCACAGCGTTAGAGCACTGCACCTAAGCCCAGCCATGCCCACGGCATTCACAGCGCCCACACCACACCCTCCACTGCACCCCTGCACCCCAGGCTTCAAAGCCAGAGCCCTCCTCACACCACTGCTGAGCTCGGGCAAGTGCACAAGGAAAGCTGCAGCTCACTGCTTGGCTCCAGCAGAGGGGTCTGCAGCTCTGTCATTTGAGGCAGGGTTTGCTCTGCAAGCTGCCCTACCCTGGCACCTCCTCTCCACCACCCCCCAGCTCCTCCTGCAGCTCCTGTTACTCCTTTCCAGGGCTACCCAGTCACACCTCATGCCTCACCCTGCCCCTTGGCCTTTAGAGATGGTGGCTGCCATTCAGACAAAGGTCATCACTGAGAATAACTCACAACCTCAGCTCTGTGGGACGGGGTAAGGGGGACTCGGGTTACCCCACAGAGGGTGTTGCAGGCAGGCACCCAAGGGAGTGTCACCTGGCCCTGCAAGCTTAGCCCGCCCTCAGGTGGAAGTAGAGCCCTTGTCCTGCCTGGGTTGCTCTCGCCCTCCAAGCCTCTCTGAGGGCCTCTCTACCTTTCTTCAAGCTAGGTAAACAGCAAGTACTCAATAAACACTGACCTGACCTCAGGGGCCCCTCAACAGCCATGACTTGGAAAGGACACTTAATTCACCCAGTGCAGAAGTGCCTGTACTTACATCCCAGAACTCGAACATGTTTTGAGGGTCAATTCCAAACTCCTTCACTTTGGCCTAAATAAAAAAACAAAGGGAGAGAAATGAAAGGAAGCATTTGCTAGCAGGATGGGAACAGGAGCTCCGGGAGGCAGGGAGCTGTGCTCTGTGAGCTGAGCTTCACTTTCTCCAGAGCCAGGGATGGGGCAGGGCTGGAGCAGCCTCTGAGTCAAGGGTGGGGCCCAGAATCTACCCGCCCCCAAGCTGGACAGCAGGTCAGTCCACGACCAGCACACCTGTGACATTGCACCTGCAAAGCCCCCTGCTGAGGGTGGCTATAACCCTGCGTAAGAACCTGGCCCACACAAGTATCCTGCAATAGCTCTCACCCGGGCCTGTCTGGGACACCAGAGCATGACCCCTCAGGACATGTGGGAACCAAAGCTAGGACTGGGACCCGAGTATGAGCAGGGGCCACCTACCAGGCCAGGCTATCACACACAGGCTGGAGAGCCACCCAGCCCTTCCCATGTCTGGGAGGAAGCTTTGAGGACCCATCAAGTATTCTGGTCCTCAGGGGAGACAAGGCCAGCAACCCCTTATCTACTGCCCACAGGAGGAGAAGCCCTACTGATCAGTCAGTGGGAGGCAGGCAACCACGCTATGGTTAGCCAGCCTTACGGTATCCTGCTGTGGGTGGGAGAGCACTACAGGCAGAGGTGGGAGTGACGGTGGAGGGAGTGGCAGGGAGTAGACGTGGATGTGGTCCCCAGCTCAATACAACACAGTGCCCACTGGCTAACTGCTGCTGTCATTCCTGAAGCATCCCTCACTCTGCCCTGCCCTGCTGAGCCTGCAAAACCTCGTGGTGAGGCAGAACTGGGAGGCAGGTGACCCAGGTTCTAATCCTGGCATCACCTACTCATACAATCACTAAGTGGGCTGGGTGCAGTGGCTCACACCTGTAATCCCAACATTTTGGGAGGTCAAGGTGGGCAGATCACTTGAGGTCAGGAATTCGAGACCATCCTGGCCACCATGACAAAATCCCATCTCTACCAAAAATACAAAAATTAGCTGGACATAGTGGTGGATGCCTGCAATCCCAGCTATTCAGGAGACTGAGGCATGAAAATTGCTTTAACCTAGGAAGCACAGGTTGCAGTGAGTCAAGATCACACCACTGCACTCCAGCCTGAGTGACAAATTGAGACTTTGTCCCAAAAAACAGGGCACAGTGGGTCACACCTGTAATCCCAGGACTTTGGGAGGCCAAGGCGGGCAGATCGCTTGAGGTCAGGAGTTTGAAACCAGCCTGGTCAATGTGGTGAAACCCTATCTCTACTAAAAATACAAAAATTAGCCAGGCATGGTGGTGCACACCTGTAATCCCAGCTACTAGGGAGGCTGAATCAGGAGAATCACTTGAACCCGGGAGGCAGAGGTTGCAGTGACCCAAGATCACACCATTGCACTCCAGCCTGAGTGACAGAGCAAGACTCTGTCTCAAAACACACACACACACACACACACACACACACACACACACACACACAATCACTAAGTAGGGGGCAAAATGTCAACTCCCTTCATTGAGGCTTTACGTCCTTATGTGAAAAATGGAATGCATCCTCTACCCCTACCCAGCCTGTCCCATTTGGGAAGATGCTGGGCACAGAGGCCAAGGAAGGTCATGTGTATGGAGGGTTCTGAGTATCAGTCAGGCCTAAGATGGAGGAAGGGGTTATTGTGATCCCACTGACTGCAAGCCTCTCTCTTCAAGGCAGCAGAGGTTGAATGGGTGAATGTGGAAAAGGCAAGGACGGCTTGCAGACCACAGGCAACCAACTTTTCCATACCATCAGCCAAAGATCCCCCAGACCCACGAATCATGTCTCTGAGAAGCCATGACCTAGATCTGCTGGGCCCTCCCAGGAAACAGTACAGGGGATCACGGGGGCACTTACTGTGTTGGTAGACAGGGCAACAAAGTGCTTCGCCACTGCAGAAGGCTACAAGAGACAAAGAGCCAAGTTACCAAACCCAGCCCAGGGAGACCAAGAGTAGTCACTCCCCATCCCTAGAGGAACCAAGGCCCTGTGTGGGACTGAGATTCCCAGTCCTTGGTTCTGAGACTGTTGGAGGCGGCCCACATCAAGGTCAAGAAAGCAGAAGGGTCACAGGCTACCTGCTCATCCCATTTTACAAATATATGGGGGCCAGGGAGGTCCCTCCCCTATAAAATAGGTGTGGCCAAGAGTTCCTGCAGCACCAAGGAACCTTAGAGAAAGAATGGGCCATGAGAGGGCTCTTAGCCAGCCAGAGCAGGTTCTGTCACATCTGCAAGGCTGGGTCTAGCAAAGCCAAGCTGAACAATCATCTCAACTAGCAAAGGCAGGCACTGGCAAGGCCACCTTCCACTTCCATCTCCAGGAGAAACAGGGCCAGGCTTGGTCACGCAGGGGCCCACCCTGTTCCTTCCAGCCCACAGATCAACCACAAAGGAGGCCTCATAGACCACTCACATCCTTGGCCACCTGGAGAAACCACTCCTTTGCCGTCTCTGCATTCGTGATGGTCTCCTGGGTGGTAAAGGTCTGCAACCAAAGAGAACAGCAGTGGGCGCCTGAGCTCAGGGGTGGGCGCAGCCTTGGGCCAGGGCTGAGCAGCAGGGGCCGAGGCAATGCCCAGTTGTCACAGGGAGCAGTATTTGCCAGTCAGTGACAGTGACACCACATAATCTGAGATTCCAGCTCTTTACAATCAGAGGAGGGGGATTCATAAACACCCCCTCCCCACAAGGCTGCAGTCAAAGGCCACAGCTTCTCCCTGGAGGGGTTGCAGTCAGCCTGAGGCTCTCTTCAGCCCAGGCTGGAAGGGATCTCAGAATTCGGATGGAATTCTTCATATTTTACGTGCATTCATGTGAGTAAAGACAGCATAAATGACACAAACAAAACCCCTCTATTATCAGGGCATGGCTCTGGGATCAGAAAGGAGCAAGCATGGCCGGGCATGGTAGCTCAAGCCTGTAATCCCAGCACTCTGGGATGTCAAAAGCAGGTGGATCACCTGTGGTTAGGAGTTCAAGGCCTGCATGGCCAACATGGTGAAACCCCATCAAAACAAAAACAAAAACAAAAATTAGCTAGGCATGGTGGCAGGCACCTGTAGTCCCAGCTACTCGGGAGACTGAGGCAGGAGAATCGCTTGAAACCTGGGAAACAGAGATTGGAGTGATCCGACATGGTGTCACTACACTCCAGCCTGGGCAACAGAGCCAGACTCTTCCAAAAAATAAAAATAATAAAGAAAAGAGCTGGCATAAAGGACAGGTTTGTGAGAAAGTGGTGAGCAGTTCCAGACTGAGGGGAGGTCCTACAAGGCGAGTGGGTATGGTCAGGACACAAGGGTTCAAACTGATGTGTTCAGGCTTTTATCAGTCAACCTTGTTTGCTGCCAGGCACGAAAACAATCTAGGACAGCTGTACTGACCCAATCCACAAACCATGGTTCACTTGCAACCAGCCAAGAGGGACCAATGGCCAGGGGGATGGCAAGACAGCCATCCCTCTCTGCCCCAACACATACCGGGCCAGGGGCTGGGCAGTTTTTGGCACTCATACCTTGGAGGCGATGATGAACAGGGAGGACTCGGGGTTCAGCTGGGCCAGGGTTTTGGCAATGTGAGTTCCATCAATGTTGGAGACATACCAGACGCGGGGACCTCCTGAAGAGTATGGCTTAAGGGCTTCAGTCACCATGAGGGGCCCCTGGTGGGGAGACACAGCATCAGAGAATAAGAATTCAGGGCCTACGAAAAGTGGGGACAGCCGGGTCCCATCCCTGGAGAAAGTAAGGCCCCGAGTGGGACCAATAGTGCCCAGGCTCCCACCCTACCCTAAGGCAGTTTTCTCCTCACCAGGTCAGAGCCGCCAATGCCAATGTTGATGACGTCCGTGATGGTCTTGCCCGTGTACCCCTTCCAGTCACCACTCCGGACACGCTGGCACGGGGGGGGGTGAGATGCCATCAGCCCAAACCCCCAAGCGTAAGCCGCTGCTCAAAAACATCACTACTGCTGCCATGTCCTGGTGCCTCAGACCCAGATTTCAGGCTGTCGCAGGCGCCTATATTTTTTTGCTTATAATTTACAATATTTATTTATTTTAGACAGGGTCTCCATTTCCTGGGTTCTAACAATTCTTGTACCTCTGTCTCCTGAGTAGCTGGGACTATAGACCTGAGCCACCACCATGCCTGGCTAATTTTTTTGTATTTTTAGTGGAGATGAGGTTTCACCACGATGGCCAGGCTGGTCTCGATTTACTGTCCTCAAGTGATCTGGCCACCTCAACCTTCCAAAGTGCTGGGATTACAGGCGTGAGCCCTAGCGCCTCACTATTTATTTATTTTTAAAACTGCCTGGCCGGGCGCGGTGCCTCAAGCCTG
>NW_016107633.1:929698-932652 GCF_001604975.1 Cebus imitator
TTTTTTTTTTGAGACGAGGTCTCACTCTATTGCCCAGGCTAGAGTGCAGTAGCATGATCTTGACTCACTGCAACCTCTGCCTCCTGGGTTTAATCAATTCTCCTGCCTCAGCCTCCCCAGTAGCTGATACTACAGGTGCTCGCCACTATGTCTGGCTAATTTTTTCGTATTTTTAGTAGAGACAGAATTTCACCATGTTGGTCAGGCTGGTCTTGAACTCCTGACCTCAAATGATCCGCCTGTCTTGGCCTCCCAGAGTGCTGGGATTATAGGCATAAGCCACCGGGCCCAGCACCTTTTCAGGTCAGAAAGTAGCTCTTGGCCAAGGTAACCAGACTTTGACCAGACACATGTAGTGGCCACTTAGGACAAGCAGCAAATGATCACAGCTGACAAGAGCTCAGATGATCACCCTCAGAGCATGTGCAGTCCACACAGACACACCGGCATCACCCTCGCTCTCTAGACTTGAGGATGTCTGCCAACTCACCCTTGCAGAATCACCCCTAGGATAGACACTGAGGCAAAGTGCTCGACATGGGGAAACTTACCTGATCTCTGAGGCAACCCCTACCACCCTACACAAGGAAAATGAGGCATGTTACACACACTGTCACTGACACAGGGACACTGCTTACACAGTTCCAGGTGTAAATAAGCTGCAGAGGTGTAGGGAAAAAACATACTGTGCATGTGCAAGTGTGTACATGCTTCAAAGAGGAGATGACAGATGTGTACAGGAACTTTCTGGAAGACTTCACAGAAAATCTGTTGCCCATGCCGGAGTGCAGTGGTGTCACCATGGCTCACTGCAGCCTCAACTTTCCAGGCTCAAGCTATCCTCCCACAAACAGCTGAATAGCTAGGACTAGAGGAATGAGCTGCTGCACCTGGCTACAGGAAACTTTACAAAGCCTGCTTCTGGAGGGTTAGCTGGGAACAGGGATGAGAATTTTTTTTTTTTTTTTTAACTGAGTCTCGGCTCACTGCAACCTCTGCCTTCCAGGTTCAAGTAATTCTTCTGTCTTAGCCTCCCAAGTAGCTGTGATTACAGGCACATGTCACCACACCTGGTTAATTTTTGTATTTTTAGTAGAAATGTGGTTTCACCATGATGGCCAGGCTGGTCTTGAACTCCTGACCTCAAGTGATCCACCCACCTCAGCCTCCCAAAGTTCTGGGATTACAGGCGTGAGCCAGTATGCCCCGCCAGGGTTGAGGAAATTTTACAATGTTTTATTTGTTTCTAGACTGGGTGATAAGGATGTATGACAAAAGAGGTTAGAAAAGGCTCCTTCTGACAGAGCGCTGGCTCACAGCTGTAATTCTAGCACTGTGGGAGGCCTCAGCAGAGACCCATCAGTGATCAAACAGGCAACCCCGCCCTTAAGCTGCAGTAAGAGCCTGAGTCCTGCTTCCAAGAAGAGGGGAAGAGCCGCCCCTCAGGGCTCCCAGATTCCCAAATACTCACACATATGGCCAAGGGTGAGTCCACCCCAGCAGCCACTTACCTGGCAGAAAGACTTCATCTTGTCCAGAACCTTGTTGACCTCTGGCATCACATCCTTGCCATCTACCAGGATGGGTGTGTTTGACCGGTTCCGCAGGGCCACGTGCAGCACGGCTCGACCCTGGGGATGGGGGTCAGGGTGTGAAGACAGTCCCCCAGGGCAGCCGTGCTTCCAGCTCGGATGATAGCTCGGCCCTCTATCCACTAGACAGGTAGGCCCTGAGGTCTCTGTTAGCCCCGTGATCTTGTTCCAAGAACCAACTGTATGATTACAGAGGTAGGAGCTCCCCAAGGACTTATGTGCTGCAGACAGGAGGAGGTGGGGCAGGGGACCCGCATATGCCTAGGACAAGCCCCAAGGGCCCGCCATAGGTGCTCAGGGCATGAAGAGTGAGAGAAAAGAATAGTGAGCAAAGGCAGATAATGGTGACAACATGTGTCAGAAACAAGCAATAAATACTTTCAGAGGCCGGGTGCCAAGGCTCATACCTGTAAACCCAGAACTGTGGGAAGCCAAGGTAAGTGGATCACCTTGAGTTCAGGAGTTCGAGACAGCCTGGCCAACATGGTGAAACCCTGTCTCTACTAAAAATACAAAAATTAGCCAGGTGGCATGGCACACACCTGTAGTTCCAGACACTCAGGAGGCTAAGGCAGGAGAATGGCTTGAACCCGGTAGACAGAGGTTGCAGTGAGCCGAGATCGCACCACTGTACTCCAGCCTGGGCGACAGAGTGAGACTTCATCTCAAAATAAATAAATAAGTAAATGCTTTCAGAGGATGAGCGCTCATGAAGTCTCAAGTAACATAATCCTCCCAGAGTGTGTCCATATGGTGTCTGCTGGCACCTTTTGGGCAGTGTCCTCAGCTTCTTGGATTTGCAACAAGGCATGCAACTCAAGCTTCCCTCACCAAGCAGCCCGGTAACTACCAACTGCCAGGAACCGAACCAGACTTGAAGTCTGTGACTGGTGCCAGGTGTGACATGGTCACGTGAGTGAAACAGCCTGAAGAAGAGTCTTGAGGGAAGGTCTAAAGACCCCAGGTGGGCAGGCAAAGGATCGTCTCAGGATTTCAACCCAGTGAGAGGCTTGCTAAGGTGGAGGGCTTCATGCCACCCCACCCTCACCCTGCCAATTCCACTTCTGCCCCACTTTTCACAGGCGAATGGACCCCTCCAGAAAGCCTTCCTTGACTGGATCCTCTCTCTGCAATGCAAGACAGGTTGAATGTGAATCTCCACTCTGCCTCTTACAGTGATGACATCTTAGATAAGTGATGTGACCTCTGAACCTCGGATTCCTCACATGTAAGAAGAGGATAGGGCCGGGTGCGGTGGCTCAAGCCTGTAATCCCAGCACTGTGGGAGGCCGAGGCAGGTGGATCACGAGGTCAAGAGATCGAGACCATCCTGGTCAACATGGTGAAACCCCGTCTCTACTA
>NW_016107633.1:932882-935839 GCF_001604975.1 Cebus imitator
AGTCTGGGTGCTCAGTGTCTATTATACCTCCAGGCTTGACTCCCATACTGAGTCAGGAACAGAGGTCCCCAGGCCTAGCCTCACCACTGCTTCCTACTGACTCCTACTGCTTGAGTAGGCAGAAGTCTTTAGTGACCTAAGGTTCTACTTGTCGCTACAAAAACTTGCAGAGAGGATATATGAGAGTTCACTTCTCCAAGAAAATGTCTGAGCAAGGCCAGGCGGTGGCTCACGCCTGTAATCCAAGCACTTTGGAGGCCAAGGCCGGCGGATCACCTGAGGTCGGGAGTTCAAGACCAGCCTGACCAACATGGTGAAACCCTGTCTTTATTTAATAAAAAAATAAAGAAAATGCCTGAGCAAGTGTTGAGAAACTCTCCCTCTGGGTCTGAGATGTGCTCCTCCCAGGCAGACCTGGGAACCATTCCAAGAGGCTCACCAAACCTAGACAGCCAATCTTGTGGAAGACAAACCCCAAAGCCCTGCTACAGTAGGAGGAAAAAGCCCTTCAGGCCCCACATTAAGCAAAAGCATTGCCCAAGAGAAAGGGTGAAGACACAGGGTGATGCGGCTAACAGTCGGATAAACCCCAAAGGGAAGGAAGAAGCCCAGGGGGTATGTGGAGCCTGCTCACCTCGGTGTAGTTGATCTTCTCACCATTGAACATCCGCTCCCGGGCAGCCTCCACGCCCCTGGACTTGGCCTAGGAAGAGGCAATACTGAGGCCTGGTCCCACCCACACTGGCCACTCCAAGTGTCAGCCTCTGAGCACAAGGCTTGGTGCTGTCCCCAATGAGACAGACAGATGGCTGCTGCCTAGTTCCCTCTCTCACTGTCTGGGAAGGGTCTGCTCAGACATCAGACATTGGGGTCCCTGGGATGCTGCTTAGAACTTAAGCCAGGGACAGGTGCCTCACCAGCAGAGGCGATCACCGAGGTCCAGTGAGAAGAAATACACAAGACACTCAAGGGCCCAGGGGCTCCCAGGAGCCCAGCTCGCCCACCACTCTGTGGGTTACCAGTTACACCTCCCCAAGCAGAACATTACCAGGTCCACCAGCAACCGCATCACGTCCTCCGTCACCAGGTTCTTGGAGTAATCCACCAGGATATGCCCATGGTTGGTGTTGAGGGTCAAGCTGCAGAAGGATGCAGATGCTACTGACCACACCCTGGTCTCCCTAGCGGGGAGCCGCACCCTGAGCAGGAGCTGCTCCCAAAACAAACATCTTCCCCGAGACACGCCCCACAAGGGCCACGGCCACCCAACACAACAGTGGTGTCTGTCACCTGCCAGCCCACAGGGCTTATCTACAATAGCAGGACCAAGAAAGAAGCCATCCTCACATACCCTAGATGCAGACAGACCCTGGGTGAGGAGACCGGCCTGAAGGGAGTGATCACCCCCTCCCAGGGCTTCCACTCTCTGCCTCAAGTTACTCAGGCACCCATCCAAATGACAGGGTTGGCCATCGGGACGTCTAGTCCGGAGTCACAATCGCTCCTGCCCCTCTCCACCAGCATCAGATATCAGAGCTCGCTGGGCCCCACCCCGCCCATGATTTCCTCCAACGCTCCTTCCCACTTCCCGGGTCGTGCACAGGTCCCTTCTGCAGGAATCACGCCCAGCGTCTCCACCCTTCCACCCGGCTCCCTCAACCCCCCCACACACCCCGTCTGGCCGCCCTGCAGAAGGTCCTAAGCCCATGTGGCCAGGAGCGGATGGAAGGAGACAGCCCTTTCCCGCTTGCTGCGTCAGCCAGGGCCTCTCCTCACAAATGCGAAAGGAGCCCCTACTCTAATGGCCGAGGCTGCACGGGGTGGGGGAGGGGAGGGAAATGTCCCCATGGAGGGCCCGTTTTTCCTCGTGACGAAGCAGCCCCGGCGCCAAGACCCCCGGCAAGGCCGCAGGCCCCCAGGAACGCGCTCCAAGGAGACGCCAAGGACGAAGTGCGGCCTCGGCCTGGGTCCCCGTCCGTGGCCTGGAGGTGGGAGGCGGGGGTCCCTGAGAACCGGGGCTCCCGCCTCCAGGCCCCAGCTCCGCGTGCCGGGCTCCGGTCGCCTCGCGTGGCAGCCCCAGCCTCCGGCCAGCCCGCACCTGAAATGGTTGAAGCGCTCCTTGTCGGCATCGAAGAGGCGGCGCAGATTGAGCTCGGAGCCGTGCTCCCGGTACCATTGCTGCAGTTTCTGGAACTGGGGGTCCCGGGTGAGAGCGGCCATAGTGGAACTAGAAGGTACGCGGGCTGAGACTCGCGAAGAGTAGGAAGGAGCGCCGACAACGCGCAGCTAGCGGAGCGCGGGGGAGCACAGCAGCCTTTATGGCGCAGGCGCAGGGCCCGGCCCCGGCCCCGCCCCCGAGCCCCGGCCCCGCCCCTCCCCGCCGCCCCGACACCCAGGCCGAGTGCCCGCTGGGCGACCTTGCCCGCGGCCGCTGATCTGGGGCCTCAGCTCGTCTCTCCCTACCCCTTGAGCCGCCGCTTTGCTAGCCTCTGCCCAGTAGTGGCTGTGGGGAGGGGTGGGCAGAGCCCGAGGATCTTTGGAGCCCAGGAGTTGGAGGCTGCAGAGAGCTATCATTGCGCCACTGTACTACCTGTGCACTGGTCGACTTCATTCATTCATTCATTCATTCACTCATTCATTCATTCGACAAAACTCTATAGATCGAACACCTTCCACGTTACAGGATGTATTCCAGGCGCTGTGGATACATAAATGCCAAATAAGCAAGTACAACAAACGATGTGTCAGTTGCTAGTAAGGGTAATTGAGGAAAAGCAAGATGAAAAGGGTGCTGAGAATCGGGGTTGCAATCAGGAAAAAGATACTTGAAAGACAGATGTGCCTGTAATCTCAGCTACTCGGGAGGCTGAGACAGGAGAATCACTTGAACCCGGGAGGTGAAGATTGCAGTGACTGCAGCCTGGGCAACAAAGCGAGACTCTGTCCCCCCAAAAAAA
>NW_016107633.1:936255-942687 GCF_001604975.1 Cebus imitator
AAAAAAAAAAAAAGAACTCAGGGGCTAGGTGCTCTTGCCTATAATCCCAGCACTTTGGGAGGCTGAGATAGCTTGATGCCAGGAATTCAAGAGCAGCCTGCACAACATGGCAAAACGCTGCTTCTAAAATACTATAAATAAATTACCGGGGTGTGTGGTGGTGCACACCTGCAGAGTTCCAGCTACTCAAAAGGCCAAGGCAGGAAGATCACTTGAGCCCAGGAGTTTGAGGCTGTGGTGATGACCACCACCGTACTCCAGCTTGGGTGACACAGCAAGGACTTGTCAAAAAAGAAAGAAGATGGGGAGAGGCTGACAACAAAAGAAATGAGTGGTCACTGAGTGGTCACAGGACTTTCCAGGCAATAGCCCTGTCTACATGACCCTTCTCTAAGAACTGTCAAGTCTAAGATTTCACTGAGTGTCCACAGCTACCACAACCCTGGTAGTGCTGAACAGTATCTGTTCTATTGGGGTTCTGAGAAACACTCCAATCAGGGTCTTCCAAGCCAGTTATTCATCTGCACAGAAGAGGATTCCCACCCCAAATCCGGTGTTTCAGAACAGAACCTCAGCCAGTAAGAAGGTAAGTCTCAGCAGCCACTGCCCCATTATCACTTACCCTGTGATTTCCCCAGATGACTCTATCCCAATAGTAACCACTGACTCCCCATTTTCTTTTTTGAGACAGGGTCTCACTCTGTCATACCCAGGCTGGAGTGCAATGACACAATCTTAGCTTACTACAGCTTCTGCCTCCCAGGCTCAAGAGATCTTCTCACCTCAGCCTCCTGAGTAGCCAGGACTACAGGTGGACACCACCACGCCCAGATAATTTTTTTCCTATAGAGACAAGCTTTGTTATTTTTTGTACAGATGAGGTTTCATCATGTTGCTCAGGCTGGTCTCGAACCCTTGGTCACAAGTGACCTCCCTGCCTCAGCTTCCCAAAGTGCTGGGATTACAGGCATGAAGCACCGCACCTGGCCACTGACTGCCTTTTTCTGAAGTAGGTTATTTTGGTGACCAAATGGATGACTGTTGTTCTAAAACCATCCTCTTCTATTTGTTTCTTCCCGTGCCTGAATCCATCAAAGTGGAGTAAATAACTTAGGCCAGCTAAACAGGGTCCTTTCCCAGGGCCCTGCAGCCAGCAGCAGAAAATCTCTGCTTTGGATGGTGTTAAGCTGCCTGCCAGAGAGGACAGACCTGAGCTTTAGTCCCTAGTCTTGACAAAAATAGCGAAGAGAATGACCCCTAGAGAGATGCCAGAGTGAATCTCACAGTGCCTAGGTTCCTGGGTCCGGGCCATCTCTGCCTGCAGCTGGAATGTAAACAACAATTCCCTTTAGTGTCTGTTTGGAGTTGTCATTCACAACTCCATGTCTTTCCAAAGATGTTATGGGTGTTCACCTGTCCACTAGCACAGTCTTGTCCAGTGTCCTCTCCCAGCCACCCAGAACCCATAGAAGCAGCTTTGGGTACTGGAGAAGAGGCAGGAGGTGAGGGCTCTGATGACTGCCGTTTCCAAGGTTTTCACTGCCTTTTAACCTTCCATAATGTACACCTCTCGCAATTAGGCCTCTGTGATTCCCAGAAGCTT
This sequence comes from Cebus imitator, assembly GCF_001604975.1. Taxonomy (NCBI): domain Eukaryota; kingdom Metazoa; phylum Chordata; class Mammalia; order Primates; family Cebidae; genus Cebus; species Cebus imitator. The sequence goes on from NW_016107633.1 coordinate 937,859, forward strand.
CAACTATTCCAGATTTTCCCCATACTTTTAAGTTTCACATTTACTTTGAAACTCCAAAATTACATGGATTTTCTTTTCTTTTTTTTTTAAACAGAGTTTTGCTCTTGTTGCCCAGGCTAGAGTGCAATGGTGGGATCTAGGCTCACTGCAACCTCCATCTCCCAGGTTCAAGCAATTCTCCTGCCTCAGCCTCCTGAGTAGCTGGGATTACAGGTGCCCACTACCTCACCTAGCTAATTTTTGTATTTTTTTTTTTAATGGAGTCTCACTCTGTTGTCAGGCTGGACTGCAATGGCACCATCTCAGCTCACTGCAACCTCCAACTCCCTGGTTCAAGCAATTCTCCTGCCTCAGCCTCTGGAGTAGCTGAGATTACAGTCTGGTGCCACTACACACAGCTAATTTTTGTATTTTTAGTAGAGACGGGATTTCACCATGTTGGCCAGGATGGTCTTAATCTTCTGACCTCGTGATTCACCCACCTCGGCCTCCCAAAGTGCTAGGATTTGAGGAGCGGGCCACTGTGCCTGGCCTGGATTTTCTACGTTAGCAGGAAACTTAGGTTCCTTTCTGGTGGGCTGTAAGTCACAGTGGTTATGGGGAGAAAACACAGAAAAGTATGGAGAAAGGTCATTACTAATCCAAAGCCATTCATCATCATACTATAATACAAATAACATGGCCACTACTCCAGCCAGGTTTACTATGTGCAGAGCTCCATGCTAAATCCTCTCCGTGCAACCCTCATGGCAGTCCTATGAGGGATACCCATTTAACAGAAAAATGTGAAACAGGGCCGGGAACAGTGGCTCACGCTTGTAATCCCAACATTCTGGGTGACGGATCACTTGAGACCAGGAGTTTGAGACCGGCCTGGCAACCATGGCGAAACCCTGTCTCTAGTAAAATTACAAAGATTAGCTGGGCATGGTGACAGACACCTGTAATCCCAGCTACTCGAGAGGCTGAAGCAGGAGAATCACTTGAACCCGGGAGTCAGAGGCTGCAGTGAGTCAAGATTGCACCACTGCACTCCAGCCTGGGTGACAGAGGGAGACCCTGTCTCAAAAAAACAAAAAAGAAAGAAATGTGAAACAAGCCCACTCTGCTCTTAACTAAAGAATCAACCCAGGTTGCCTGATTTCTTCCTGAGCCCTGTGCTTAACTGCAGCCCTCTTCAGTCCCAGGAAAAAGGTGGAGGGAAAGTAGAGGAGCAGGCAATGCTTTTCTCTGCTCCTCATCACCCCAGTTCCGTCTTATTAGTTGAAACAGGGTCTTGCTCTGTCACCCAGGCTGGAGTGCCGGGGCATGACCACAACTCACTGCAGCCTTGAACTCTGGGCTCAAGCGATTTTCCCACCTCAGCCTCCTGGGTAGCTAGAACTACAGGCATAGCCACTCCACCCAGCTAATTTCTTCTTATTGTTATTTGTAGAGACTGGTTTGCACTATGTTGCCCAGTCTGGTCTCAAATTCCTGGCCTCAAGAGATCTTCCTGCCTCGGCCTACCAAAGTGCTGGGATTACAGGTGTGCGTCACTGTGCCTAGCCATAAGGTAATTTTATGTTCTCTTGTCTATCACCATCACTACAATCACTACTATCTGCTGAGCTAAGTCCTGCAAACCGCAGAGCTTAGGGGGCAGTGAAGCTGGGAGGGGTCATTCCCCCAGACCAGGGACTGACCCAAAAGAATCGAAAGAACCTAGCCAGGAAATTCCAAGAGAGCATGCTGCAGAGCCAGGTACCTTCAAATGCCCCCAGCAAGATGATCTGGCTCTGAGAAAGGAGGAAACCAGAGGGTACATCTGAGAGCAGAGGCAAGTTAAGAAGTATTGGGGCAGTGCTAACTCTGGATAGCAAAGATTCAGTTCCAAGCATAAGGCAGCCCTAGAAAAGCAGTTGACTACTACTATTGATGAAGGTAGCACTTACTGCAGGCTGGGGATAGCACATTCCAAACAAGAGCACCGTTCTAAAGCTGGGAAAACTGAGGTATGGGCAGTTAGATATCTCAGGCCTTACTTCAGGGCCGCTGGACAGGGGTCAGGCAGGTCCTGGAGGACAGGTGGTCATGGGGGTGAAGGGAGAGGGACTGGGGCAGGGGATCGGCGCGGTGGTCAGTTCTAGGGCCTGAGCTGGAGTCAGGAGCGGGGCGTGGCGTTTCCACGCCGACGGATTTTCGAGACCTGTTGCTGGGGGGAGGGGAGCGAGCCCACCGAGGATGCTGAGTCATGGTAACAGGCGGAGGCGAGGGAGCCGCGCCTCTGGGGTTCCGTGGAGCTGCTGGAGTTGGCGCATCCTCTCCGGGGAGGCCAAGGAGCAGGTGTAGGCGGGGTTGAGCGCAGGCGCGGACGGGGGAGGGGTGCGGAAGCGTGTGCGTGTGGGCTTGCACGTCCGGGTGGGCGGGGCTCGCGCTTGTACGCAGGTCCCTGCGCACTGTCGGGCGCCGGGGGTGCGACGAGGGAGAGAGCTTGCAGACACCCGGGTCCGCACGTCTGGAATGGACATGGTGCGTGAATGTGCGCACGCGCTGTGAGGGGCGGCCGTGCGCATGCGCACACCGGGAGTGGTGCGTGTAGGTGCCACCTCTTCCTCGCACCCCTAGGAGGCCTAGGGTTTGTTCTCGGTGTTGGCCCTGGGTTGCGCGAACGAGTCTTGTCGTTTTGGGGCTTCGTTACCAGAGCCCCGTGAATCCTTTGCTAGGTACTTAAAAACATTTTTCCCATTGTACATAGGCGTTTCCACGAGAATAGAAAGCTTTACATTTATTCTAGGCCTGCATGGGCCTCTCTGCAGCTCCATCATAGTGCTAATCCCTTTTCAGTCCTGCAACAGCCCCTGATGATGTATTTAATAGTATTCTTTAGCCCAACGCGAGAGCCTTTTCGTCTGGTTGTCTATGCTTTTCCTTTTTAGAAAGAGAGTCTCGCTGTATTACCCAGGCTGGAGTGCAGTGGCACGATCTCGGCTCACTGCAGCCTCGAACTCTTGGACTCAAGTGATCCTCCCATCTCAGCCGCCCAAAGTGCTGGGATTACAGGCGTGAGCCACCGCACCCGGCCTCTAGTTCTGTTTTTTGCTCAGTATTAGAATTCGTTAAATTCTGGCCCCAGCAACACATCTTTCATCTGTCTCAAGTTGTATTGTGATGGTCACAGGAGGAGCTGTCCTGCACCTTGAATATGTGGCCATGAATAAGACTTGCTCCTTGCTTTGGTGAGGCCTTCATTCTAGTGAGGCACAAATGCAAACACAAAATTGCAGGAGGATGCTAAGTGCTATTATGAGAAACGAAGCCAGGCTGGAAGATGGGCTCTGACCGCAGAAAACCGATGGAGATGTCCTAGGAGCCTTAGGAGCAACAAGTAGGCAAGTTGGAGGACACATGGCAAGGCTACTTGGAAGTAGGTTAGGGTGCATGGGAAACACTGAGGATGTGGGGGGAGAGGCAGGAGCTAGGTGAAGTCCAGGTAGATAGCAGTGGAGATGTAAGAACGTGGTGGAATTTGAGTGTGTTGGGAATACACGTATAGGACTTGCAGATTAGTTGAACAACTGGGTTGCTGGTGGATGGTGGTTCCCTTATCAAGGATGGGAAAGATGGGTTGTTGCCCTTAAAATATTGATTTTTTGTTTTTGAGACGGAGTCTCACCTTGTCACCAGGCTGGAGTGCAGCGGCACAATCTCGGCTCACTGCAACCTCCACCTCCTGGGTTCAAGCAATTCTCTTGCCTCAGCATCTTGAGTAGCTGGGACTACAGGCGCGCGTCACCATGCCCAGCTAATTTTTGTTATTTTTAGTAGAGACGGGGTTTCACCATCTTGGCCAGGCTGCTCTCGATCTCTTGACCTCATGATCCACCTGCCCTGGCCTCCCAAAGTGCTGGAATTAGAGGCTGAGCCACGAGGCCTAGCCAAAATACTGAGTTTTAAAGGCAAGGACTGCATCTTTGCCATCCTGGCTCCTAGCAAGGGCTTAGCCCTTATGTAACATTAGTGAATGCTGAATGTGACACCCCTGAAACAATCCTTCTCCCTCACCTAGGCCCACATCTTAAGTCAGTTCAAGCCATAATCAGTCCCCACACCGACACACAGAGGCCTGGACCCAGCCAGCCCACCCCAGTGCTGTAAGGCCAGCTGCATGTGTTACTTCCAGAGCCTACCCTTGGAGATGCCTTAGACTCCTGGGCATCTGTGGCTGGAAGGCAGCTGGTCACTCTGTCCACATATAGGGCTTTTGAGCAGTCAAGAAGCCGATTGCTGGGAAGGTTTATTTCCTGTCTCCACATCAGGAGGCAGGTTGCAGCAGTGGCCACACAGTGTGCAAAAGGCCATCCCCTCACAGCCCCATGTTTGGCATACAGCATTTCAGCCTCCAGGCTGGAAGCCCCCCATCCAAGGAGCCCCCAGGAGGGAAAGGAAACTCATAAGCCTCCCAGGTACCTCTGCTGCCTGAGCATTTCTCAGATAGGCCACGGCCTCTAAGGCCCCCGCAGGAGCTCAAGTGTAGCACCCGCTCAGCTTCCCTCCCGACTCAGCACAGCCAGGGCTACGGAACTCCTAACCTCCAGCCTCCATCAGTGCTGTGAATCAGAACTAGTGAAGAGAACTGGGTGCTTGTGTTAAATGGGAACACATTTGAATAAAATATGGGCCTTTTTTTAAAAAAAAAGACATTGGGAGGGTCTCACTATGTTACCCAGGTTAATCTTGAACCCTGGCCTCAAGCGATCCTCCCAGGTCAGCCTCCCAAACTGTTGGGATTACAAGCATGGGCCAGCACACTCAGCCCTTGCTAGCTTTTTAATATGAACTTCCAGTGT
>NW_016107633.1:943935-948800 GCF_001604975.1 Cebus imitator
CACGCTGGAGTGCAGTAGCATGATCTTGGCTCACTGCAACCTCCAACTTCCTGGTTCAAGCGATTCTCCTGCCTCAGCCTCCTGAGTAGCTGGGATTACAAGAATGTGCCACCACACCCAGCTAATTTTTGTATTTTTAGTAGAGATGGGGTTTCACCATATTGGCCAAGATGGTCTCGATCTCCTGAACTCAAGTGATCCACCCGCCTTGGACTCCCAAAGTGCTGGGATTACAGGTGTGAGCCACTGTACCCGGCCCAGACAGTTCCTTTTTATCCCTGTGAAGCACAGTATCTCTGCCACAGATTGGATTCCTGGTGTGGGAAGAGGGTAAAACAAACCCTCATTCCTGGGTCTGCTCATTGGACAAGCTGGCTGGGCAAGTCACAGCATCCACATCTGGTGGGACATGGGTGTTGGCAGACCCCAACCCAGAGAGCCTGCACCCTTCCAGAGGACATCTCCTTCACTACTGCACTGGCTCCCCCTGTGCACAAGCCTGCACAGGGACCTAAACCAGCTCAGGCCTTAGGGAAACCAATAGGGGAAGTGTGGCTGCTTGTTCTGCCTCCTGCCCATCCACTTCAGCTCACCATAATATTCCAAGTAGTAGTCTTCCCCTTGCTAGAGTCAGAGGACAGGCTGACCTAAAAACCAACTCAGTGTGCAGCTTTTCAAAGCAATGAATCAGGCAGGCATTTGACATAATGTTCTCTGCAGTTCATTTTAAATAAAAATACCAAGTATTATTAAATGTATATTTTTAATAAAGCTAATAGTTATTTACTTATAGGAGCTTTAAAAGTAAGATACAAAATGTAGAGTTCCAGTTTGGAAGCATTGTAACTATACACACAATGTCCTGCTGATGCCCGGGCAAGGCAGCCACACCTGACCATGCAAAGGACACACACATTCACACACGCACACACATGCGCTTTGGCGAGAACCCTCTGCCGAGCGCAGCACCTGGAATTACCAGTGTTCAGAGCAAAGCGGTGCCAGGAACACAGCACCTACATGGAGACTATACAAACAGCTTCACACAATCTCACAGCCCATGGAGATGCAATTAGAAAATGTCTTCCTTAATAGAGAGAAAAAAACTGGAAAGTGACAATTAGCGATGTCACCTGTGCTGGGGCATCAAGGACTGACCTCCGTCCAAGGTGAGGCCTATGGGGAGGCACTATTAAAACAAGAGTACTTCAGTATAATAGAACTCGAAATACAGCATACTGTGGACACATTACTGAAGGAAACAGAAAACTATCTTACAAGTAGAACAGCCACAGACAACTTTAACAGAGATTAGTGTGCACACTGTGACAGCTAACACAGACAAGAGCCACGCAGGGTGGGTGCAAAGCACGTGCCTGAAAATGTCTATATACAAAACAGTTCTTTGTAAACATGGTGAGGTGAATGCTCAGAACCACGGTGAAAGATCATAAATACAGGCAGCAACGCATCCCCACACAGCACAAAAGACAACACCCAAGGCCTGGGAACAGCCTGACAACACAGTACTAAAAACTCAGGTGGCTGGGCTCAGACACCCTAAGGGTCCTCTAGAATTAGTGTGTATGTGTGTGTGTACATACATATATATTTTTTTATTTTATTTATTTTTTTTGAGACGGAAACTCGCTCTGTCGCCCAGGCTGGAGTGCAGTGGCATGATCTCAGCTCACTGCAACCTCTGTCTCCTGGATTCAAGCAATTCTTCTGCCTCAGCCTCCCGAGTAGCTGGGACTACAGGCACGCACCACCACGCCTGGCTAATTTTTGTATTTTTAGTAGAGATGGGGTTTCACCATATTGGCCAAGCTGGTCTCGAACTCCTGACCTCGTGATCCGCCCGCCTCGGCCTCCCAAAGTGCTGGGATTACAGGCGTGAGCCACCGCGCCCGGCCTCTTTTTGGTATTTTTATATATAAATTTACTTATATCTGTAGAAAAATGAGAACAGAAATGTGTTATTACAATCTTTTCTGGAAAAGCTTATATGGAGTTAGAAAGAATAAACCATTTATTAGTAGTTAACATATATTAAAATGGTTTAATGATTTAAGAAAATATAAAAAAAATATTAATACTGTCAAACTTTCATACCAGAAAATATTATGGATTTTTCTCAATTAGACTTTTTCAAAGATGAAATATGAAAAATTTAAATAAGTTTTATATAAAGAACTTTCTGTAACCTCAATTAATATACAGTGGGATATGTCTATTCTATATAGATATATTTATTATTATTTCTCAATTTAAGCACCATTCAATTCTTCTGGATCCATTCTGGCTGGAAAATATCCCTAAATCCACAGGATGTTATTTGTTTAATGGCACATCTTAACTGAAAATGAGGTGGATTTTTTTTTTTTAAGAAAAGACCTTAAATTAATTTCTATCTACATCTTAATTGGTTCGCCTTCTGAGCCAGCTCACAATGTTAATGCAATTTCTAGTGCAAGTGTCTCTGAGGGCCCCTCGACCACACCCCGAGGACTGTGGCAGTGCCCTGGCCACGTGTGGAGGGATCAAAGGGCAGCGGGTGCAGCCTGGCTCTGCACATGGACAGCAGCTGGCTGGTTCACCATCACACACCTTCAGCAGTACACCTCCAACATGGGTTGCACCATCCTGCTTTCGTAACGCTAGGAAAGGCCACACTCCTTGGGTGCTGCTGGGTGGTGAGGAGCTGTCCACCCACAGAAACCCCAGGTGACTGCTTCCAATCACAAATAGTCTGTATTTCGCCCATTTTGTGTAAGCTTAAATAAAGATAGTGTTAAACAAACCTCCAGCCAGTATATCTGTTATCTTAAAATATTCAATACATTTTAGGCAGGAGATGTTTTAACTAGAAACCTACATGAAAAAAAAACAGCTATAAAATACAGTGATTGGTGTGGTCATCACTCAAGGTGTGAAGGAGGGAGAAGAGGGTTTCCGAAAAATGGTCAGGCTTGATGTCTTCCCAACACACAGCCGGACTGAAAAACCAAGTGCTGTGTTTCTTCAAGTGTGGCCATGGTGCCTGCATCAGAGTTGCCTGCGGGGCTTACCAGGCATGCAGGTTCCCCAGCACACCCCCAAGGGCCAGACGCCTGTGTCTCCAGCTGGCTCTCCAGGGTTCTGATGCCACCAATGTTTAAGAAGCCAAGTTTAAAGGCTTGGAGCTGCCAACTACCCTTTTCCCCAAGGAACCCTCCCTGGGATGGGGTGCGCTGGTCCTCTGAGGGGCTGGTGTCAGCTAGGCAGCCCTGGGGTGTGGACACTAGTCCCCACAGCTCTGGGCAGGCAGGCAGGCTGGCCTGGGATCAGTACTGGGGCAAGTAGGCTGGCCTGCGTTCAGCCTTCCCAGGGAAGGCCTTGAAGCCCTTGGGTGCTGCCTTGTGTGCTGGTGGGGGTGGGGGCTGTGATGGGGTCTGCACGTAGGAGAAGGCGGCGGCACTGCAGTCGCTAGTCGCGGCCCACACTGGGGACTGCAGCATCTGCATGGTGTCGTTCCACTGGCTGCCGGGGCTGGTGACTGCATAGAGTGGTGCGCTGGGGCTGGGCAGCGTGCTGGGAAGCGGGGAAGGGTGCTGCCAGGGTGCTTTGGGTGGCCATGTTTTGGTTTTGTTATCCTGAGAGACAGAAGAGAGTTCTTAGTGGCATTTCTGGCAGTGTCATCTTTTCCCACCTCCCCAGATCCCTGGCCCTTATTCCTGCCGAGGAAGCAGGGTGAGAGCCCTACTCACTCCCACAGCCCTGTGCAACAGAGCTCCTTGTATTAACTGCCATCTTCTGTGCTTCTGTGGTGCAGTATGGTAGCCACTCACCACATGTGGCTAGGGCAGACTGAGGAATTCTTTTAAAAATATATTTTAGAGGCAGTCTCGCTCTGTCAATCAGGCTGGAGTGCAGTGGTGCAATCATAGCTCACTGTAACCTCAAATTCCTAGGTTTAAGCCATTTTCCTGCCTCAGCCTCTTGACCAGCAAGGACTACAGGCATGTGCCACCATGCCTTAGCTAATCTTTTTTTTTTCTTCTTCTTTTTTTATTTTAATAATTTGGTTCCAATGCAACCTTAGCTAATCTTTTAACTTTTTTGTAGAAACTGTGTTTGACTATGTTGCCCGGGCTGGTCATAAACTCTTGACCTCAAGCCATCCTTCTGCATTGGCCTCCCAAAGCACTAGAATTACATGCACAAGTCACCACGCCTGGCCTGAATTTTTATTTGTTTTTAAATTTACATAGCCATATGTGGTAAATGGCTATCATACTGGATGGCACAGTCGTAAAGCTTCTTGTGGCTCTGAGTCAGCCGAGGTGGCTAATCATTTGCACAGTTATTTATCACAAAGAAGACCCCTCATTATTTTGAGGCCCTCTTAAAACTGCAGTCGTAGAAGCTAGCCCAAGTCTATGCCCACAGAGCCAGCCTGAATACCTGGTTCACATCCTCCACTGTGGTGAGGAGAGGTGGTGAGGGCAGCATGCTGGTGTCCTGCTCTCCGCTGCTGTGTTTCCTGAAAGAACCAACAGCTCAGGGCAGTGATTGCCTGGCTTCCTGCCCAGCCCACCTGCAGGGGCCACAAGAGTGCTAGGCTCCAGCATCTCTAGGCCCTGGTTCTAGGAGGGGAGGAGGACTGCCTGGGTCCATGGTGTAAAGGGGACTAAGGGGAGCCGGCACTGAGTGATACGCTCCTGCACGGCCAGTGCAGTCAGAGGAGTTGGGTGTGGGGGTGGCAGGCAAAGACAGGCACTGGCTTTTCCCAGCTGCTGAGTCCACCTTTTTTTTTTTTTTTAGACGGAGTTTCGCTCTTGTTACCCAGGCTGGAGTGCAATGGCGTGATCTCGGCTCACCGC
>NW_016107633.1:950819-953690 GCF_001604975.1 Cebus imitator
TTTTTTTGAGACAGAGTCTCGCTCTGTCACCAGGTGCCAGGCTGGAGTGCAGTGGTGCGATCTGGGCTCACTGCAACATCCACCTCCTGGGTTCAAGCAATTATCCTGCCTCAGCCTCCCAAGTAGCGGGGACTACAGGCGCATGCCACCACGCCTAGCTAATTTTTGTATTTTTTAGTAGAGACAGGGTTTCACCATGTTGGCCAGGATGGTCTTGATCTCTTGACCTCATGATCTGCCTGCCTTGGCCTCCCAAAGTGCTGGGATTACAGGCGTGAGCCACTGCGCCCGGCCTGTCCATCTTTTAATAAAGAGACTGATGGTCAGAGAGGGACAGCCCCTTGTCTGGGGTTGCAGAGCCTGTTGGTGAGTTCAGATTAGAACTTGTAACCAAGGGCCTGCTCTTCCCACAGAAAGTGCCACCCCTGTCTCCCAAATCCTCCCTTGCCTGTCACAGTGGTGGCCCCAGAGGCCGCGCAAGATGAGGCTGGCTCTTGCTTGTGGAAACCGCTTCCTGCAGGTGCTCTTTACAGGCTTCAGCCAGGCATTGTGGGAAGAGCCCCGCCCCTCTCACACAGGGAGACTGGGGGCGACTGGGCTCCTGGCTCTCCCAGGGAGTGAGCCATGGGTTGCAATCACATGCCCCTCTCTCCCCACCTTGGTTTAGAAATCCCTTCATACCTTCTCTGCTTGACAGCAGCAACGAGGTCAGGCCCTGAAAACATGGAGAACAAGCTGTCCCCATTGGCTGAGGACGTCTCATCACTCGAGCTGGCGGAGTCTCCCTGAGCACCTGACCAGCCACCGTGCAGGCCATCCCTGAAAGCCAGAGAGAGAAGCTGGGCCAGGACCTCTTGCAGCCCCACCACCCTCCACCCCACCCTCAAAGGACAGTCCTTACCCTGCACTCATCCCATAACCAAATAGTGGTCTCTTGTCTCTCCCTTCTTAAAATGTGAGGTTTTCCTCCTTTGCCTTATTTCAAAAGTAATACATATTCATCACTTCCCTTTATTCCTCTAAGAAGCTTGTGGTTTGTATATGAAATTTGTTTCAGAAAAAACAAGGGAGGGAGAGCATCAGGAACAATAGCTAAAAGATGCTGGGCTTAATACCTAGGTGATAGGATGATCTGTGCAGAAAACCACCATGGCACACGGTTACCTTTGCAACAAACTTGTACATTCTGCACAGATACCCCTGAACGTAAAATAAAAGTTGAAGGAAAAAAAATTTTTTTTAAGTTAAAAAAAAAAAAAGCTGGGTGCAGTGGCTCATGCCTGTAATCCCAGCACTTTGAGAGGCTGAGGCAGGCGGATCACAAGTCAGGAGTTCAAAACCAGACTGGCCAACATGGTGAAACACCGTCTCTACTAAAAAATACAAAAATTATCTGGGCATGGTGGCTTGTGCCTGTAATCCCAGCTACTTGGGAGGCTGAGGTAGAGAATTGCTTACACTGGGACCTGGGAGGCGGAGGTTGCAGTGAGCTGAGATCGCGTCACTGCACTCCAGCCTGGGCTACAGAGCAAGACTCCATCTCAAAAAATGGTTTAAAAAAAAAAAATCATTAACAAGTAAAAAACAAAAAGTTGAGATGGTCTTTAGTCAACCAGATTTATTAACCAGGTAGCAATATGGATGTGAAAAATCACCAGTTGTCTTTATGATAAAAATTCACAATTCTCTCAATATACTAGAATCTGAACCATACACCTTTGCTTTTTGTAGAATATGATAGCATTCCATAAATCATGTGGGCTTCGCAGCCACACTCATTTTAATATAAAGCATTTAACTCACAAGCACCATCATGTAAGAGCCTTGTCTAGGGCTGAAGAGTCTGTTTTGAAAATCATGAATGTATACCAATGGCATGTTCACAGGGATACATCATACCAGGTGATATCTAACAGCCATATGACTCTGACCCCTAAAGATTTAATCCCTTGTCACTCTCTCACTTGGGGGCGTGGAATTGAGCTGCCTGAAGAGAATGCACTCAGGCCAAGGAGCCCCTCTTCTCTTCTCACAGGTTTGAGACACCTGGGTCTCAACTTTGGCTTCCCTGGAGTAGCCAGCACTCACCCTTCTGTGAAGAACTCAGGGAAAGGCCACGTCCGATGGGTGTCATCCACAGGTGGCCAGTTGCCCCGGGGATTGCCTAGCCGGCGACCATGCTGGGCCTGCCGCTTCTGCTGCATTGCCTGGCTCACTCCTGCCACGTAGCGTACAAACTCTGGGTCTGACCCCACTGCATTGGGACAAAGGAATAAACAGGGTTTGGGGACAAACCGGCCTCTTGGTCCTTGCTTACGCTCTGCTGACATGCTGGTCACACATACAATAAAAGGTAGTGAGGATATGCCAGGCTTGTGCCCCACAGTGTGGGCTGCAGACTGTACCCAGCACCCTGCTGTGGGGAGATGGGACTTGCAGCACCTAGGGCTGAGGCTGGGGTACAGTGTGTGCTGGGGCTGTCAGGAAGGGCTATGCCTAGGACAGAGGCAGGCTAAGTGTGAAAGAAACAAAACAGAGAGAAAAATGGTTTCATTTACCCATGACTAAGATGAATACTAGTTACTTAAAAAATTTTGGCCAGACACGGTGACTCACGCCTGTAATCCCAGCACTTTTGGAAGCCGAGGTGGGCAGATCACAAAGTCAGGAATTCAAAACCAGCCTAGCCAACATGGTGAAACCCCATCTCTACTAAAAATACAAAAATTAGCCGGGTGTTATGGTGGGCGCCTGTAATCCCAGCTCCTCAGGAGGCTGAGGCAGGAAAATCGCTCGAACCTGGGAGGCGGAGGTTGCAGTGAGCCACTGCACTCCAGGCTGGATGATAGAGCAAGACTCCGTCTCAAAAAA
>NW_016107633.1:954695-957814 GCF_001604975.1 Cebus imitator
AAAAAAAAAGTCCAGCCGCCGGGCGCAGTGGCGCGTGTCTGTAGTCCCAGCTATTCGGGAGGCTGAGGCTGGAGGATCTCTTGAGTCCAGGAGTTCTGGGCTGTAGTGCGCCATGCCAATTGGGTGTCCGCACTAAGTTCGGCATCAATATGGTGACCTCCCGGGAGTGGGGGACCACCAGGTTGGCTAAGGAGGGGTGAACCGGCCCAGGTCGGAAATGGAGCAGGTCAAAATTCCCGTGCTGATCAGTAGTGGGATCGCGCCTGTGAACAGCCACTGCACTCCAGCCTGGGCAACACAGCGAGACCCTGTCTCTTTAAAAAAAAAAAAAAAAGTCCAGTGTCTTGGTGCTCTCTACCTTGAGTCATTAGTCAACAACTTAGAAAATCAGATGATGACTTTGGCCAACTGATAACCTGAAAGTTAACAAAGCATCAAAGCATTGGGGTCAGCCAGATAGAGGATATATGCTGTTCCCACTTGAGCCAAAGTTTGATCTAGTATTTTCCTGGCTATTGGACAGGAGACTTGCTCATTCCATATGAACATCCTAAGTGTGGCAAAGAATAAATGAAACTTCAGAATGCTTTAAGAGGTGGCTGGAAACATACTGGCAGTGCTGAACGGGATATGCAGGCAGTACAAATGGGAGAAAAGCACAGGTGGCGTTTAGATAGTGTCAAACAAAAACATATGGCAGGAAAGCATCTATGAATTGCAAATCAAATATGACTCAGCAATGCATTTTTTAGCTTAAAATTAGGGAGGCTACGAGGGGACAATCCCATTATCAGCTTGTTCTTAGAGCACTGTAACAAGATGATCTTAGTCAAGGGGTCCTGTCTCCTGACCCCCAAACCGTACTAAATTTGTCTATCCAGACAGGGGCAGTAGGTGGCGCCCTCTCTAATTCTGTCCAGAGGAGTACCCCTCCTTAATCTGCTTTAAGGGCTATGCAGACCTTATGCCCTCTGGGCAGGGTCTGTAGAAAGCTATACCATGGATCTCAGGGGCAGAAAGGAACACACAGAAGGAAAACAGTAGGATTTATAGTCTAAAAACCTAAGAGGTGTACAGGACTCAGAGATCAAATGTGGTAACATTCTATTTATTTAAAAATTTTGTTTTGAGGCTGGGCACGGTGCCTCATGCCTGTAATCCCAGCACTTTGGGAGGCCGAAACGGGAGGATCACGAGGTCAAGAGATCAAGACTATCCCGGCCAACATGGTGAAACCCCGTCTCTACTAAAAATACAAAAATTAGTTGGGCGTGGTGGCGTGCGCCTGTAGTCCCAGCTACTCTGGAGGCTGAGGCAGGAGAATTGCTCGAACCCGGGAGGTGGAGGCTGCAGTGAGCTGAGATCACACCACTGCACTCCAGCCTGGCACCTGGCGACAGAGTGAGACTCTGTCTCAAAAAAAAAAAAAAAGTTTAGAGACAGGGTCTCAGTCTGTTGTCCAGGCTGGAGTGCAGTGGCACAATCTCAGCTCATTGCAACCTGCCTCCCAGGTTCAAATAATTCTTGTGCCTAAGCCTCCCAAGTGGGTGGGACTACAGGTGTATGCCACTATGCCTGGTTAATTTTTTTTTTTTAATGGAGTCTCTCTTAGCTGCCCAGGCTGGAGTGTAATGGCACGTTCTTGACTTACTGCAACCTCCACCTCAGGTTCAAGAGATTCTCCTGCCTCAGCCTCCCGAGTAGCTGGGATTACAGGCACGTGCCACCACGTCTGGCTAATCTTTTTGTATTTTTAGTAGAGACAAGGTTTCACCATGTTGGCCAGGCTGGTCTTAAACTCCTTGACTTCAGGTGATCAGCCCACCCTGGCCTCCTGAAGTGCTAGGATTACAGGTGTGAGCCAACGCACCTGGGCCGCCTGGCTAATTCTTTTTATTTTTGGTAGAGACAGAGTTTTGCCATGTTGGCTAGGCTGGTCTTGAACTCTTGGCCTCAAGCAATCTGCCAGCTTCAGCCTCCCAAAGTGCTGAGACTACAGGTGTGAGCCACTATGCCTGGCTTCAAATATGACAAAATTCTGAAAAATACTGTTTATACTCTGGATTTAATTTTACAAGACAGTCAAAAAATGTACAGACCATTTATGACCAACTGGAAAAACATACTGTGCCCACACTAGTGGGTGGCAGCCAGTGGCCTTGCTGTTTCTTAGCAGGGTGGAGGTGTTTACCCTTCTTGTGGCTGAGGGCTGTAGGCACAAGGGTTTCCTACATCCATCCACCCAAGGGGAGCAAGCACCAGACAGCAGGAGCAGTGGCATAAAGAATTTTCAGAAGACATGAACAATGGCTGGGCACGGTGCCTCACACCTGTAATCCCAGCACTTTAGGAAGCTGAGGTGGGTGGGATCACTTGAGGTCAGGCGGTCAAGACCAGCCTGCCCAACATGGCGAAACCCCGTCTCTAAAAAAAATATAAAAATTAGCCGGGTGTGTTGGTACGCATCTGTAGTCCCAGCCACTCAGGAGGCTGAGGCAGGAGAATCACCTGAGCCCAGGAGGCAGAGGCTGCAGTGAGTGGGGATTGCAGCACTGCACTCCAAGCCTGGGCAACAGAGCGAGACTCCGTCTCAAAAAAAAAAAAGGAGTGTTAACCCCAGCATTAACTTCCTTTCCATAATGATTAGTGCTGAGGTGTTTCGGCAAGGAATCTCCTCTTCTGGTGGTGATTTACTTGTACAAATATTTGCTATACTTATCTGTAACATTTCATAGTACTCCCTGTGAATGAGATATATTTTCTACTTCTGTATGCCTTTTGCTAAATTAATTAGAGAAAAAAGTTTGTATGTTACCAAATTCTCTTGCTAATTTTAGAATTTTTTTGGAAGGGAGGGGGATTTCAATTATGTTATCACCAAAAAGATGTGCTGCTTAATCTATCATTTTCCAAAGCTTAAACCACTTATTTCATTTGCTTTTTGTCTTATTGCATTTGCTGTCAAGTCTAAAACAAAGTTACATGCTACAGGTGATAACAGTTGCCCTTTTCTGACTCCTGATATTAAATAAAATGATTTTTGTTTCATTACATAAGGCACTATTTTAGCTTTTGGTAGATAGTCTTTATTTACTTACTTTTTTTTTTTTTTTTTTTTT
>NW_016107633.1:958554-968789 GCF_001604975.1 Cebus imitator
AAAAAAAAAAAAAAAAAGAGATGGGGGGGTCTCACTATGTTGGCCAGGCTTGTCTTGAACTCCTGGCTTCATGTAATCCACCTACATCAGCCTTCCAAAGTGCTAGAATTACCAGCGTAGGACACTGTGCCTGCCCAGGTTTTCCACTTCTTGGTATAATTTTGTAATGCCTATTTTACTAGGAAAGAATCCACTTTCTGCTGAATTTTCAAATGTATTGCTATTAAGTCTTAGATGGTAATGTTTTAAGGTGCTTTTTTTTTTTTTGAGACAGGATTTCTCTCTGTTGTCCAGGCTGGGGTATAGTGGCATGATCATAGCTCACTTCAGCCTCAAAATCCTGGGCTCAAGAGATCCTACTGCCTCAGCTTCCCAAGCACCACCACAATCAGCTAACTTTTTGTTTAAATTTTAGTAGAGATGGGGGTTCTGTGATGCTGACCAGGCTGGTCTCAAACTCCTGGCCTCAAGCGATCCTCCCGCCTCAGCCTCTCAAAGTGCTGGGATTATAGGCATGAGCCACTAAAGTGTTTTTAATGCGTCTTTTTCTTTTTTCTTTTTTTTTGGAGTCTTGCTCTGTTGCCCAGGCTGGAGTGTAGTGCGTGATCTCGGCTCACTGCAACCTCTGCCTCCCGGGTTCAAGTGATTCTCCTGCCTCAGCCTTCCAAGTAGCTGGGACTACAGGTGGACACCAGCACGCCCAGCTAATTTTTGTATTTTTAGTAAAGACAGGGTTTCACCATGTTAGCCAGGATGGTTTTGATCTCCTGAGCTTGTGATCTGCCAGCCTCAGCCTCCCAAAGTGCAGGGATTATAGGCGTGAGCCACCTTGCCCAGCCATGTGTCATTTATATTTCCTAATTTTGTTTCTCCCTGTTGTCTCTTAATCAGGCTTAGAATAAATTGGCTTAGACATTTTATTGGTCTTCCAAAGATCCTTCTTTTAGAGTTATTTGCAATTTCTACTATATTTTTCTTTTTAATTTACTTATTTTTGGCTTTTCCCCCTTAATTCCTCCTCCTAGTTTGTTGTTTGTAAATTCCTTCTCTAATTTCTTAAGATGATTATGGTAGTATTTTCATTGTTTAGGCCAGGAGAAGCTGTATTCTATAAAGGCAAAAGGTTGTCTGCCACCTTTCATAGGTCCTAGAGTTTAGGCAAAAAAAAAGGCATTGCAAAGAATAGGTTATACAGTCAAGAAAAAAGCACCCCAAAAAAGGCTGTTCCCGTTGGCTTCCAGGAATGGGCTGGCCTAGATTGGAGCCCACTTGACCTATGGGACTTTGAGCTACTCAAGTAACCTCTCTTAGCCTCAATTCTGTTCTCTATAAAGTAAGAAAAATAGACCACTCACGTTCTCAGCTCCTCTCTCACCATTGTTTCCCACTCTTGCTAGATCTGTCCCACACTTGCCTCCACAGTAAGAAAGGGTTGTAAAGGGGGATTAAGTGATTTCACCTTCACGAGTAAGGCTGCAGCAGACAGGCCCTGGGAAGACCTCAGAAGCTGTGTTTGCTGTTGACACTGGGCAAGGGGTGGGAGGCTTCACATACCTGCAGGATCGAAAGGGAGAATCTCTCCCAGCATTCCAAAGACTCCATCACTTTGGTCACGGTTTGGCCAGGTGTTATTTCTAGGTCCCTGTGGCTTCTGTCCCAAAACCTCTGACATCACATTATCCATATAGCTGCTCACCAGACCCAAGCTGTACAAGTCAGAACTGAGATCAGATATGCCAGGCCACTGACCAAGAGGAGACAGACCTGCTCCAACCGTCTGCGCTGGCTGCTGGGATGAACCAGGTACCCATTTCCCAGGTGCCCGAGGCTGGGGCGGGGGCTGGGGCTGCTGCGGTCCAATGGGCTGGAGTAGGTGTTGGTAGTATTGGACTTGAGGTTGTTGCTGCTTTGGGGACTGCTGCTGAGGTGCCAGTCCTGGCTGGGGTGTCAGAGGTGTATGTGCCCCAGCCTGGGGTGGCCGTGGTGGAGGGGGCATAGGCAGTGACGGCTGCTGTGGCTGCATGGCTCCTGCCTTCTGCTCAGTCACGATGGCTGTGGCAGCAGAATTACGCCTTGTCACCAATGGAGAGCCCTGATGTGACTGGCCCATGTTAAAGCCTGAGAGAAAATCTATCACCTCTTGCATTTCCTGGTCAGTTGGTAAGTTCATACCCTTCTCGTCCTTGCCATCATCTCCATGCAGGAAGTTCTCACGCCTCTCCATGAGAAAGCCATTGGCCACTGTATTACTGGAATTCTGAGCTGACTGTGAAGGGTCTGTAGTCCTGGGGAAATTACCAATGTTCAAAATGCTTTGTAACCTTGTATCAATATTGCCAGGCATTTTGGCCTTCTCTTCTGAACAACCAGCTATGAAGATGTTTTTGGAAGGGGTATTTTGGATGGAATAATTTGTGCTGTTGCTGGAGCTGGTACATGAAGCTTTCTTGGTGAACCGGGATGTCAGTTTGGAGAATGTCTTCTGCAGGCCACCTGAAGATTTGTTTCCATTTCCAGAAGGCAGGTCAGCCTGGTTCCCAAAATCACAGATCTCCCTTTGCAGCTGGATCTGTATACAGGGTAAAGCTTGCTCCCTATTTAAACAGAAATTTAAAGAAAAAAAGATAAATATATATAATAATGAAATGGACCTCTTTGTATTTAAGAATGGCGTTGAGAAAAAAAAAAAAGAATGGCATTGAGAGCAAGAAAAATCTCTCTGATTGGTAACAGATTCACTTATTTTATAGATAAATGAACACCCAGGGGTTTGGAGAGTATGAAATCTAGTGTCTAACACAGGACTGTGGAAGCTCTGCTAGGATTCTGGCCTGAGGAGTGTGATTGAGTGAAACCCTCTAATGATGGCACAGGAGGGGAAAGCATGGCTAGCTGTGGGGATGCAACTCACAGAGGCTAGCTTTGTGCCTGGAGGACAGGGGCTGAGAGCAACCTGAGAGAACTGATTGAAAAAGAAAAAAAAATTCTAAAAGACGTAAGTAAATTTTCTAAACATTTCTCTGTTCTTAATTCAGAAGGAGAATCTGAGTTCAGTTAAAAGTCCTCTTGATGGACTTCCTCTCAAATGACAAAATAAAGGAAGGCAAAAATGTTAGCAAATTGGGGAATCTGGGTACAGTGCATGGAGCAGTTCTTTGTATTATTCTTGCCACTTTTCTGCAGGTTTTTAATTATTCTGAAAACAAAAGTTACTAAAAAGGTAACTTTTGCTTTCAGAATAATTAAAAACCTATTGCCTTATTTACAATACCACATACTACCAGTGACACAAGCACACATGAAATTGTGCATGGTCACACTGTCCCTGTATGCATCTAAATGCAAACCACAGACAATTCAAGTGACCAGCACATACACCAACCTTCCAGCCCTCCAGCGGTTTAGGTCCAGTACAGCTGTGTAGAGCACGTCCACCAGACCCAAGGTCTTCTCAGGATCAAGGCTTCTCTGCAGCAGGGACATGGTAGCAGGGTCTTCTTTCAGACACCTAGACACAAATTAGACTGCATTAGCATTGGCTGAACTTCTCTGCAAAGGTCTTTCAAGCAGGTCTCATAGAAAAGGTTACAACTTTTATATACTTCTGGTACCCAATAAAAATACAGTGACTGTAAGAACATGGAGAGAACACTGGAACTCACTGCTCCACAAGAGGAGGAGGAAGCAAAAGGGTCTGAGATCTTGTGATATCAGAAATATATATTTGGTTTCTGCCTCCAGTTCCTGATACAGAGCTCCTAAAACCCTTGAGATTTCCTGGGTGACAGTGTCTTTTGTTCTCACAAGATGACTTGCTTATATGACGAAGCCTGCATAAAAATCCTTAGACCATGAGGTTCTGAGAGCTTCTATGCTGGTAAACACACTAAGGTGCTGGGTGTGGGGCACACCTGGCAAGGGCATGGAGGCTTAGGACCCCACCCCACACACCTCACGCTATAGACCTCTTCATCTGGCTGTTAGGATCTGCTATAATATCCTTTATAATAAACCATAAATGTAACTAAATGTTTTACTGAGTTCTGTGAGCCATTACAACAAAATATCAAACCTGAGAAGGTAATGGGGACCCCTAACTTATAGCTGATTGGTTAGAAGCTGGGTGACAACCTGGGACTTGTGGTTGGCATCTGAAGTGGGGAGCCCTTAACCTGTGGGGTCTGTGCTAGCTCAGACACTCTGATTCCTACCGACTTCTCCAATAAGTAAACAACACAATTGGCTACCCTAAAACTTACACATCCTCTCTAGTTCCCTCACAACTTGCATGCAGTCCATCATTGAATCCCGACAGCTCTTCTAAAACACATCCAGAATCTAAGCACTTCTCACCATCTTGCTTATGAACTCCCTGCTTCAGGAAACTACCACTCCTGAATCTCAGAACCAAGCTCTCACCTGGTCTCTTTTTCTCTACTCCTATACCTCCAAAGCCCATCCTTCACACAGCAGCCAAGAGTGAGCTTCCTGTAGTGCCAATCAGAACACATCACTCTCCTGCTTAAAACCCTTCAATGGCATCTCATCGTGATTGAAATAACATCTAAACGCTCACCACAGCCCTCAACGCCCTCTGTGCCCAGGCCCTCGACCTTGTCCCAGGCGTGAGGCCTTCTCTTGCTCCCTAGATGGGTTAGTCCACACCTCAGGACCTTTGTTCTTGCTGTTGCCTTTGCCTGAACTTCTCTTGCCCGAGATCTTGGTATGGCCAGCAGCTTCACATCATTTGGGTCTCCACTGTCCATTCAAGGCATCTCCACCAAGAGGACCCCCTGACACTTTTTTTTTTAGACAGAGTCTCATTCTATCTTCAAGGCTGGAGTGCAGTGGTGTGATCATAGCTCACTGCAGCCTCGACCTCCTGGGCTCAAGTGATCCTCCCATGTCAGCCTCCCAAGTAGCTGGGACTAGAGGCTTGTACCACCATATCTAGCTAATTTTTAAATTTTTTTTTGTAGAGATGGCGTCTCACTATGTTCTCCAGGGTGGTCCTGAACTCCTGAGCTCAGGAGATCCTCCTTCCTCAGATTCCCAAATTACTAGGATTACATGTGTGAGCCACTGTCTGGCCAAGAGCCCTTTTCTGAGAGGGAAAACTGAGCATCAGAGGTCTATTAGGAAGATGATGTTTGCCAGATCCTGGGCACTCTGGGAGCTAAATGGTGAACTCAACACTTGCAAAGTCACCCAAAGAGGTAGCAGTACTCCCTAACATGACTTTGACTTGGGAAGAAATGTATCAGAGAATGAAATGAGAGCTGGCCAGGCTCAGAAGCACAGGAAAGGGTGAGCAACAACGCCAGTACCCAGCCAGACCTTGGACTCCTCAGAGACAATCTTGGCAGCTGAACCTGGCCAAGGTTCGGTGCACCCAATTCTCTCTGCCTGGAATCACTGATTATCAGGACACATTTGCTTTTGTTGTGACTTGGCTTGTTATGTTTGCCCACTAGGAGAGCATTTGTTGGCCATGCAGAAAAAAGTACTATAGCTCCTGGTGATAATAATTTATCTTTCTGAAAAATCAACAATCAACAAACTGGCGTTTTTATTTTACTCATCAGTCTTGAGCTGATCAATAAAATGCCCTTAAGAAACTAAATCAGGGGTGCAGTGGCTCATGCCTGTACTCTCAGCACTTTGGGAGGGCTGAGGCGGGCGGATCACAAGGTCAAGAGATCGAGACCATCCTGGCCAACATGGTGAAACCCTGCCTCTATTAAAAATACAAAAATTGGTTGGGTGTGGTATTGCGTGCCTATAGTCCCAGCTACTTGGGGGGCTGAGGCAGAATAATTGCTTGAACCTGGGAGGCGAAGGTTGTAGTGAGCTGAGATCGTGCTACTGCACTCCAGCCTGGTGATAGGTCGCGACTCCATCTCAAAACAAAAACAAAAACAAAAAAACAAGCTAAACCCATTCTGTTGACAAATCACCAAGACTTGCTTAAAACCCTCTACCTATTCTTAGATTAAAAACCCAATTCCCTCAAAGGCCCTGCAAATCTTGATGTCTACAACTTCCCGTCTTCATCACCACCTGGCACATCTCCTTTCTATGCTGGATCACACCTGAGACCGCTGCACTGGCATTCCTTCTTCCTGGAGTGTGTTCCCCATCTGCTCTACACATGGCAGGCTTGTCTCAAATCCAATGTCACATCCTCAGAGTTCCTTCCAGACTGACTCCCTGTCTAAAAGTCTCCCCCTAGTCTCTATCCCACTTATTCTCTATCATATAATGGCACGCTCCTCTCATTTCCATCATGCGCCTGCCTGTGTTTGCACTTACCTCTTATATGTAACAGCTGTCTCCCCCTTCTCTATTCTCAAGTTGGTTTATGAGGGTCAGGGACCCTGTGTATCTTGCTCATAATTAAATTCCCAGAGCCCAGAACAGTGTCTGATACACAGTAAGCATTCAGCAAATATTTGGTGAAACGAAGCATGGATATCGGATAGATTAAATACAAAAAATATGATTAAAAACAAGGTATACTTTGGAAAAAACCTTATCTGGCAGCATATAATAAATTATTGACTTGCTTTGCTAACAATATCCTTTTTCTCTAGGTGGAGTAAAGCAATCATTTCTGTTTGTGTTCTTCCCAACAAGCACATACAGTATTTTGTAGTTTGAAAGAAACAAAAAAACAAAAATTTTGCAAAATTACCAAAAGCAGCCAGCAGAGGGAGACTCTGCAAGGAATCACAGTCTATAAGGTCTTTTTGGTGTGGATGCAATGAGTTACAAAGGAAATCAACCCCACAGACAGTTTTCAAAATAAACCGAAGTGTTAGTCATTTTCACATGGGCTGTTTATATTCACCCAACTATCCAAAAGTTCAAACTGTTTCCTTCAAAATGAGAATTCTGGTTAAGTTTTAACATTTTCCAATTACAGCTTGAATTGGAAAAATTTAAGAATTCAGGGCAGGGAGTGGTGGCTCATGCCTGTAATCCCAGCACTCTGGAAGGCCAAGGTGGGCTTATGATGTACTAAACTGCCCTCCAGAAATGTACTTATTCTCTACTCAACAACCTCTTTGCCTGTTTTTCACAGTCTGGCTCAAACTAGTATTGTTATTCTAAAACAATTTAACAACATTCTGGGCAAAATGACATCATACAGGTGTTTTGGTTTTTTTTTTTGTTTTTTTTTTGAGTTGGAGTCTCACACTGTCCCCCAGGCTGGAGTGCAGTGGCACAATCTCGGCTCACTGCAACCTTTGTCTCCCGAGCTCAAGCAATTCTCCTGCCTCAGCCTCACAAGTAGCTCAGATTACAGGCGCATGCCACCACAAGCGGCTAATTTTTGTATGTTTAGTACAGACAGGGTTTCACCATGTTGGTCAGGCTGGTCTTGAACTCCTGACCTCAGGTGATCTACCTGCCTCAGCCTTCCAAAGTGCTGGATTATAGGAATGAGCCACCGTACCCAGCCCCATATGGTTTCTTTACTTTGTCTCCGAATATTAGGTGAAATTATATATTTTCTTTTCTTTTTTTTTTTGGAGATTGAGTTTTGCTCTATCTCCCAGGCTGGCATGCAGTGGTGTGATCTTGGCTCACTGAAACCTCCGCCTCCCAGGTTCAAGCGATACTTATGCCTCAGCCTCCTGATTAGCTGCGATTATAGGCACCTGCCACCATGGCCTGCAAATTTTTTGTATTTTTAGAGGAGATGAGGTTTCACCACATTGGCCAGGCTGGTCTCAAACTCCTGACCTCAGGCATCCTAAACGTAAGTCTCAAAAGCCTGCCTCGGCCCCCCAAAGTACTAGGATTACAGGTGTGAGTCACCATGCCCGGCCGTTACATTTTCTTTCTTTTTTGAGAGGGTGTCTTGCTCTGTCACCTAGGCTGGAGTGCAGTGGTGCAATCTTGGCTCACTGCAACCTCCACCTTCCGGGTTTAAGTAATTCTCTGCCTCAGCCTCCTGAGTAGCTGGGATTATAAGGGCATGTCACCGTGCCCGGCTAATTTTTTGTATTTTTTAATAGAGATGAGTTTTCACCATCTTGGCCAGGCTGGTCTTGAACTCCTGACCTCGTGATCCACCTGCCGTGGCCTCCCAACGTGCTGGGATTACAGGCATGAGCTACCGTGTCCTGCTGGAGTGCAATGGCACGCTCTCGGCTCATAGCACTTTGGGAGGTCAAGGCAAGCAGATCATCTGAGGTCAGGAGTTCGAGACCAGCCTGGCCAACATGTTTCACGTGAAACCCCATCTCTACTAAAAATGCAAAGAAATTAGCTAGGCGTGGTGGTGTGCACCTGTAATCCCAGCTACTGGGGTGGCTGAGGTAGAGGGAGTGCCTGAACCAGGGAGGTGGAGGTTGCAGTGAGCTGAGATCATGCCACTACACTTCAGCCTGGGTGACAGAGCAAGACTCCTTCTCAAACAAACAAACAAATAAACAAAAAAGACACTGGGTGTGTCATTACATGAGCTCAAGATCATCAGGGTTGTAGCTATAACAAAGGAGGAAAAATTCTGTGTTCTCTACTTAGCTTTAGAGAATACTGGATAACTTAGAGAAAATGATATACTATGTTTAAAAGCTGTAGACTCAGTAACAAAGATAATACTGCTGATTATAATCCAAGATTATATAACATTTAGTTATATTATGGTCAATGAGGCCATTTTTCAGACTTTGGCTTCCTCATCATAGTCTAATAATCATGACACATGCTACTAACATACCACTGCTGCCCATAAACCTGCACATGCAGCAAGACTCATCGTGTCAGCTAGCATAGGGACTGTTCAAAACAAAGCCATCATTTCAAAGATGTGCAAACATTAACCAGTGCTTAGGCTCCGTTTAAAGTAAGAGGCACATTACCATGTGGATGGGACTTGAACCACGATTCTACAGCCTTCTAAACTGATCTGGGGGGCATAGGCTTCTTTATTTTCAATCTGTGCCGTGTCAACCACCACCTAAGACAGAAAAAAACAAATAACAACAACCAGCTTTCAGAGAGGAAAACAAATCAGAATAAAATCCAATACATAAAATGACTCTCCAAGAACTATTCCCCTAGCAGTAGAGTTATGCCGAGGCCAGTCAGGGACCCATGAAGACAATAGCTAGTAGTAAAGATGACTGAATTTAAGAACACCTCAATAAACAGGAAACACATTCTGGGCATGCGATTTTATTGAACTGGCAAGCACCTCTAGCACTTTTTCCATACTATAAATATGTTAATTAGGAATTATTTTGTTTCCTTTACCTTAATATTTTTTACTTCATGTAAAAAAGTAAAAGTGCCAATGAAAGTCAAACCAGGCTGGGTACAGTGGCTCACGCCTGTTAATTCCCAGCACTTTAGGAGGCTTAGGTGAGAGGATCACTTGAGGTCAGGAGACCACCCAGGCCAACACGGTGAAACACCATCTCTACTAAAAATATGAAAATTAGCCGGGCATGCTGGTGAGCGCCTGCAGTCCAAGCTACTCGGGAGGCAGAACTGCCTGAACCCTGGAGGCAGAGGTTGCAGTGAGCTGATATTGCGCCACTTCACTCCAGCCTGGGCAATACAGAGAGACTCCGTCCCAACAACAACAACAAAAGTCAAACTAATGCTTCAGATAAACCCATTTGTCATGACATGCCCAGAAGTGGATGAAACTTTTTTTTAAAGATTATTTTATCCTCAACCATCAATAAAAACTGAACTACTTCAGGACAGAGGAAAAACTAACCCTTTTTGAATGATTTCCTCTTATTTCCAGGAAGAGTCTTTCTTTAATGCTAGACAGATGATAGAGTATCCTATGTAATCTAGAGTTTGAAAGTTATGAATATATTTTCAATTAACTAAAACAACTTTTTTAAAAAAACATAAAATATTTTAAAACCAAATCTGTAATATTTCAGAAAGGGTAAAACTGTACAGAGCTGTGTATCCCAGTCCAAATTGAGCTTCTAATGGAGCCAGCTTTCACTGGTATAAACAGAGTTCCGATAGCCGATCTGCAGTGACCTTTGCAAAACACTTCCTGTCAAAGGAATAGCCATTGTTGGACCACACAGGTGTTTCCTCTCTCCTCCCATCCCCAGAACCATAACCTAAAGTCAGACAAATGTGCCTTGCAATCAAGACACAAGGAACTAGGAAGGAGTGTCTGCTCTCTGAATAACAAGGAACTTTTTTTTTTTTTTTTTTTGAGACAGAGTTTCGCTCGTTACCCAGGCTGG
>NW_016107633.1:969808-971057 GCF_001604975.1 Cebus imitator
TTTTTTTTTTTTTGAGATTGAATCTCACTCTATCACCTAGGCTGTAGTGCAGTGACATGTCTGCTCACTGCAACCTCTGAGTCCTGGGTTCAAGCGATTCTCATGCTTCAGCCTCCTGAGTAGCTGAGATTACAGGTGCCTGCCAACATGACTAGCTAATTTTTATCTTTTTAGTAGAGACCGGGTATTGCCATGTTGGCCAGGCAATATGTTGACTGGTCTCAAACTCCTGACCTCAGGTGATCGGCCTGCCTCGGCCTCCCAAAGTGCTGGGATTACAAGTGTGAGCCACTGCACCTGGCCACCATTATCTTTTTGAAAAGTAATCGTTCACTATAAAGGGAGATCAAGTATATAGATTCTATGGGTCA
Organism: Cebus imitator; assembly: GCF_001604975.1. Classification (NCBI taxonomy): domain Eukaryota; kingdom Metazoa; phylum Chordata; class Mammalia; order Primates; family Cebidae; genus Cebus; species Cebus imitator. Next base: position 970,180 of record NW_016107633.1, read on the forward strand.
GTGGTGCAAATAAAAAGCTAAATGGTGATTTCAGATGTTGATCTCCTGACCCACCCAACTCTGGCCAAAGTTTTTTCTTCTGTGAAAGGTCAAAAGACCAAATCATTATTTATTTATTTATTTTTAAGATAGGGTTTCACCATGTTGGTCATGGCTGGTCTTGAACTCCCGACCTCAGGTGATCCACCTGCCTTGGCCTCCAAAGTGTTTGGAATACAGGCGTGAGCCACTACGCCCGGCCAAATCATTATCTTTTAATTGATGTTACTTTGCTAAGAAGGAGATAAACAGAACTGCTATACAGTGACTGGATGGGGGCATTATTTATACAAGCGTGGTCAAGGGAGGCCTCTTGAAGGAGGTGATTTTGGAGCTGACACCAGGAAGATAGGGAATGAGCTACATGATAACCAGAGAGACGAGTATTTTCAGGTAAAAGGGGCATCAAGAGCACAGGCATAGGACAGGAAGAAGCGTGGCATGTTTGAGCAACAGACATCCAGTGTAGCTCCAGAACAGGGGCTAGGGCAAGGGGCCCTGTCAAATTGTTACTAATGTAATGGTTTTTTCTTTTCTTTTTTTTTTTTGAGACACAGTCTCACTCTGTTACCCAGGCTGGAGTGCAATGGTGTGGTCTCAGCTCAGTGCAATCTCTGCCTCCCAGGTTCAAGCGATTCTCCTGCCTCAGCCTCCCAAAAAACTGGACTACAGGCACATGCTACTATACCCGGCTAATTTTTGTATTTTTAGTAGAGATGGGGTTTCACTATGTTGGCCAGGCTGGTCTCGAACTCCTGACCTCATGATCTGCCCACCTCGGTCTCCCAAAATGCTCAGATTACAGGTGTAAGCCAACACACCAGCTTTTTTTTTTTTTT
>NW_016107633.1:971538-979273 GCF_001604975.1 Cebus imitator
AAAAAAAAAAAAAAAAAGGCAGGGTCTTACTATGTTGCCCAGGCTGATCTCAAACTCCTAGGCTCAAGCAATCCTCCTGCCAAAGTGCTGGGACTACAGGCATGAGCCATGGAGCCCAGCCTGTAATGGCTTTCTTAAGATAAGCAAAGCGCATAGCATCATTTTGTAACTAGGTTCCTTGCAAATATATATTATCAATTGATTTTTTTTTTTTAAAGAGACTTTGAAATGCAGTTCTTCCTTTACTTTGTCTACCTGCCTGGTCTAGATTCCATAGCACCAAGTAACTTTTTAAATTATTCAATATTTTCACGTGTCTGTACCACATCCTCACACACTTGAAACGTCTCTGTATTCTACCTATTATACACCACATGCGCTCACTCACCAGTCCAGCCTGGCCAAACAGCAGCTGCACCGCCGTCTTGCAGGCACCCCGCCATGTGGACGGGCAAACCTGGTTCAGCACTTCAGTCACAGGAAAATCATCCCTGGATGTGATTCCATTATAGCAGCCTGCCTCCTTCATCAGCTGTAACATTGTATGCTATAGATTGATAAGAAGAGAATTCATATCTCAAGACAAAGCCATGCAAGTTTCTAAAATATGTAAAAATGCATTTATACAATCATCCTCAAGAGAGTAGCATTTTATTACAGGGTCTCACTCTCGCCCAAGCTGGAGTCCAGTGGCATGAACATGCCTCACGGCAGCCTTGACCCCTAAGGCCTTGACCCTTGCTTCAGCCTTCCCCGTAGCTGGGACCACATGGCATACTACTATGCCCAGATAATTTTTAAATTTTTTGTACACATGGAATCTTACTATGTTGCCCAGGTTAGTCTTGAACTGCTGGGATAAGAGCAGTTTTGTTTGTTTTTTTGAGATGAAGCCTTGCTCTGTCCCCTAGGCTACACGGAGTGCACTGGCACAATCTCAGCTGACCACAACCTCCACCTCCTGGGTTCAAGCCATTTTCTTGCCTCAGCCTCCTTAGTAGCTGGGATTATAGGCACCCGCCACCACACCCAGCTAATTTTTGTATTTTTAGTAAAAATGGGGTTTTGCCATGTTGGCCAGGCTGGTCTTGAACTCCTGACCTCAGGTGATCCGCCCAGCTAGGCCTCCCAAAGTGCTGGGATTATAGGCATGAGCCACCGTGCCTGTCCCAAGAATAGCACTTTAAATACACCCTAATTATGTCATTTGAATTTCTTTAGTAATTATCATCAATCACTCTCAAGAGATTTTCTCAACCCCAGAGTGAATGACTAGATATGGATACACATGCATTAATAATATACACAAGTAATTTCTATACCAGCACAAAATACAGAATTATTCAGCAATCTACTGATGTGAATTGGTTGAGGAATTTTGAAATTCTGAATCCTTCCAAATAGGGAAACAAAATCATCTGAAACAAGTAAATACCAATCAAAATCTAAATTTTATTTTGGGTGAAGAAGCAGTCAGTTATTCAGGCTCTGGAAACAGACCTACATAAGTTCAAATTCCAGCTATTCTACTTTCTAGCTGTGTGATCTTGGGTATCAGTTCTCGTGTGTGGCAGGTGGGGCAAAGGGTAGCACCCCACTTCGCAGGTGAGCATTAAGTGATAAAATAATGTGAAGCACCTGGCACAATGCCTGGAACACATGATGCTCCACAAATAGTTGTTATCACTGCAGCATTATGACAACATCTCTCTTCCTTTTTTCTTTTTTTGAGATGGAATCTCACTCTGTCGCCCAAGCTGGAGTGCAATGGCGCGATCTCAGCTCTCTGCAACCTCTGCCTCCCAGGTTCAAGCAATTCTCCTGCGTCAGCCTCCTAAGTAGCTGGGATTACAGGCATGTGCCACCACGCCTGGCTAATTTTTGTATTTTTAGTAGAGACAGGGTATCATCATGTTGGTCAGGCTGCTCTCTAACTCCTGACCTCATGATCTACCTGCTTTGGGCTCCCAAAATGCTGGGATTATCACTGCACCTGGCAATATCCTCTTCTTATTTCATGCAAGTCCACCAAGAAGCGTTAATCATAAACAGTAACTTATAGTATCTTTTCAAACCCTTTATGTTAAACATCTGAATAAAATTATGAATAAAACTCTCTTGGCCCAGGACAGCGGCTAACCCCTGTAATCCCAACACTTTGGGAGGCCAAGTAGGGCGATCACCTGAGGTCAGGAGTTCGAGATCAGCCTGGCCAATCTGGTGAAACTCCGCCTCTACTAAAAATACAAAAACTAGCCAGGTGGTACGTGCCTGTAGTCCCAGCTACTTGGGAGGCAGAGGCAGGAGGATTGCTTGAACCCAGGAGGCGAAGGTTGCAGTGAGCTGAGATCACACCACTACACTCTAGCCTGGGCAAGAGAGTAAAACTCCATCTCAAAAAAAAAAAAATTAAAATGAAAAACAAAAAAACTTGCTTGGCAAATGTCTGATTAAAGTCTCTGTAGGTCTTTTCAAAAATCTTTTTAAAGGAGAAAGGGTGTTGCTCCATCCTCCAGGCTGGAGCGCAGTAGTGCGATCCTAGCTCACTGCAGTCTTGAACTCCTAGTTTCAAGTGCTCCTCCCACCTCAGCCTCCCAAGCAGCTAGGACTACAGGTGCACACCATCATGCCTAGCTAATTTTTTTTTTTTTTAAAGATAGGGTCTCGCCAAGTTGCCCAGGCTGGTCTCAACCACCCAGCTCCATTTTGTTTTTGTTTTTTTTGAGACAGGGTCTCACTCTTTCACCCAGGCTGGAGTGCAGTGGCATGTGTTATCTCAGGTCACTGCAACCTCCGCCTCCCAGGTTCAAGCAATTTTCCTGCCTTGGCCTGCCAAGTAGCTGGTACTATAGGCACGAGCGACCACACCTGGCTAATTTTTGTATTTTTAGTAGAAACAGGGTTTCACCATGTTGACCAGGCTGGTCTCAAATTCCTGACCTCAGGTGATCCAGCTGCCTCAGCCTCCCAAAGTGCTGGGATTACAGGCATGAGTCACTGCACCTGACCCCCATCTATTTTTTTTTTTAAGAGACAGGGTTTCTCCATGTTGGTCAGACTGGTCTCGAACTCCCAACTTCAGGTGATTTGCCTGCCTCAGCCTCCCAAAGTGCTGGGATTACAGTTGTGAGCCACCGCACCCAGACCCCATTTTGTTTTTTAATCCATATCCTTTGCAAGCCTTTACACTTCTCTTAAAAACTCTATGTTCAAGTTCACACTCAGTTGCTGGAACCCCATGGAAAGGTACCGTCTTAAGTTTCAGATTGTCCGCTGCTGACTCATTAAAGGAGACACCCTTCAGGAAGTGCGATCCTATCTGCACAGGGACGGTGGGAAGCTCACACTGCATGGGCTGTGGGGGTGTCTGCCTCCGCCCTGTCTGCTGGGCTTCCGCCTCGCTGCAGCAGCCCTGGAAAAGGCATGGATGGAAGAGGAAAGGTGACCCATTGCTTCACACTAGAGTGCAGGAGCAGCACCCTAGGTTTCCAGAGCTTTAGGAAAGAAAAGTGTACCTGCAAACTTGCTTCAATCGCCTTTGGATTCAGGTGGAAGCCGGCTTTCATTGCATATTCACAGTGGCCTAAGCTTTCCAGAGCTATTTTATATGCCTGGAAATAAGTCATTTTTAACAATCAAGATTACAAAGCAGATTATAAGATGATAAAGTTCAATGGAAATCAAAATCTTAAATTTCTATAGCTATTAAAAGACTTGAGGCCAATTACTACTCTATTACCCTTTCTAGTTGGTTCAACATCACAACTTTAACTCCCTCCCTTGTTTCTATCCCTTGGAAATCAGTATGTCAGTTCTGAAAAACTTACTTGCAAAGCACTGTCGATTTTTATGTTCAGTTCTTTCAGCTGGTGCTCAGGAATTGCTGCACTTTGAGAACAAAAGAGTTGCTGAACTTCAATTCCTGCCAGGCAACCATCACAGCCTCTTTCTCTTAGCCTAGATGTCGCCTGCAACATAATAGTAACTGGTAGGTAAAGGAGGGTGGTACAGTTCTAGCAACTTAGACCAACAATAACAATGACAAGAAAAACCCCTTCAACTAAAACACAGCAATAAACCATCTAAGCAAATAAACTAGAGGTTCTAGATTGTTTTGCAAAGTGAGAAGCCCAAATTTTGAAAGCCTAAATTAACCATCCTGAAGAAAAAGGAAATGTCTCTTTATTTTAGGAACCCTGGAAAAAAGACTTACCTACCTGTTATTTTTAATATACATATAAAACATTCAGACATTTTTAACTTTCCTGCTTTAAAAAGACAGGTAACCTAGAATATTGGCACCTGGAGTTTCCATTAAAAAAAAAAAAGGAAGAACATACATGATTGGCTGTTCCTATAGAGTGAAGGAAAAAGCCACATGAACACAGAACAGGAAAAATATACACTGGCATGTAAACAAAAAAACAGAGCTTTTGAAATCTGCATAGAAAATTAAATATTTATTGTTCAGTCATTACATATGTTTATGAAGAGTAGACAAGCAAGATAGAAAAACAAGGAGAAACTAATCTGTCATTTTATGATTAAATGCAGAAGATATATAAATGGATCAGGACAAGAAGAGAATACAGAAAAATATGTATTTGATTTATCACATGGGATTCCAGGTGAACTGTTTTTAGATTTCTAACTTTGTTGCAATTTTGTGAACCAAGTAACACTTTTTAGCAGTTAACTTTTGTTCTGCTGGGCCAATGTAGGAGTTGTAATATTTACAAAACTTGCAGACTACAGGAAAATGACTAGCATCTATAACGCCATAAAGTTCCAAAGCTTTGGTTTCACAACCTGTGTGTAAACACCACTCCCTGAAGGCTAACAGTCTCACAGTTTAAAACTGTTTAACTCTTTCTAAGAATCTTTCAGTCAAAAATTTAGTTCACAAGGCGGTGTGTCAGGTACAAGCTGGAGCACAAAGCTGCTCCTTACCCTCCTGGAGCTGACAGCCTCATGGCCAAAAAAGTAAATAAGGAAAACACAGAATTATAAATGGAGAAAAAACACTGAGGGAAACAAAGAACTATAACAGGGAGTGTCCTAGACACCCAGAAAGCAGCATTATGGGTGAAAATTAGAGAAGGTTGTCAATGGAACTGCATGTGTGTGCGGTGAAGTGGGGATGTCAGGACCTACAGATGGGTCTGTCAAACAGGCTGAGGATCCAAAGCAGCAAAGACAGACACATCCAAGGAACTAGAGCCCAGTGAGCAAGGACAGAATCGAGTTTCCAGAATAAAAAATGATGACCTTGGTAAGGCTGGCCATCAAGGCAGGAGCCACAGCAGACAGGTCTAGGCAGGCCATGCTGAGGGGTCCACACGCTACCCTAAGGAAATGAGAAGCAACATCGTCCAATTTTAAAATGAAGGAGAACAAGACAGGGAGGGGAGAGGTAATGATTCCCTGAACAAGGGTAGTGATAAAGGACTTGGAAGAAGGGGGCAGATCTGGGATAAGATTTTGGAGGTGGGACCTGCTGGATTTTCTTAAGGATTGGACTGGATGTAGACATAATGGAAATGCTGAAGGATAAATCTCAGGTTTATCAAGTGAACAACCCACTGTGGAATGGCACCATTTAATAGCATAGAGAGGGTCTGGAGAGGAACAGGTGAGTGGAGAGAGGCTATGCCTGAGCCACCTGTGAGATCCCCAGCAGCAGGTGAACTCAGAGGCCTGATGCCCACAGGAAGTGGGCTGTTCATGATCACACACATTTGAGCCCCCTCCCAGGACACAGGTGGCTTTTTGAGTCCCAAGACTGGATGGAGAGCCCCTAGGGAGAAGGGCAGCTAGAAGTGAGCCTGGAGAAACTCATACTCAAGTTGTGTTGAGGAAGGAGAAGCCAGTAAAGTCGAAGAAAGGATGGGTCAAGAGGAAAGAAAGCCTGGTTCTTGGATGTTGCAAGATGAGAGTATTTCCACACTGCTGTGAGCTGCTGAAAGGAGTTGAAAGGGTTCTCTGGATTTGAAAACATGGAAGGAATGACCTTGACAAGAGAAGGCATGTTCTTGTATAGGAGTGGAAGCCAGATTTCAGAAAGCTGAATGATGTCATGTATATAAAGTTTCAGACTGTACAAAATAATACCTTATGTATGGATACATGCATATATAGAAAAAATATTAAAATATTCAAAAGAGTCACAGGCTTCAAATTCAAAAGAGGTCTCTAGAGACAAAGGGATGAATAAGAAAGTAGAGAGATACAAAAGGGATTCAAGTGCATTTGCTGACCAGGTGCAGGGCTCACACCTGTAATCCCAGCACTTTGGGAGGCCAAGGTGGGAAAATCGCTTGAGCCTAGGAGCTCAAGACCAGCATGGGAACATAGCAAGACCCTGTCTTTACAAAAATAAATAAAAAGTAAAATACAATAATTAGCCAAGCATGGTGGTGCATGCCTATAGTGTGAGCTACTCAGGAGGATTGCTTGAGCAGGAGAGGTCAAGGATGCAGTAAGCTGTAATCACCACTGCACTCCAGCCTTGGCAACAGAGCAAGACCCAGTCTCAAAAAAAAAAAAAAAAAAAAAAAGTGCACTGGTGATATTTTTCTGTTAAAAATATGTAAAAGGCATGAGCAAATATGGCAGGCAGCTAAAAGTAAGATACACTCACGGGTGTGAAACGTTCTATATGCCTGAAATACTTCAATAGTAATTACTTTTTAGGCTATTCTGGGTACACTGCCTATGGGGTGTGCCAGGAGCAGTAAGGAGCCACAAGGTACAATAGAAATAAAATAATAGTAATTTTTCAGAATGAATGAAAGGTGAAAAAAAGGTAGACAACTACTCCAAAAAGTTGGCTGAGAAAAGAGCAGAGAAACAGGGCAGGGCAGAGTGGACTTTTCTGTGGGAAGCATCTTTGTGTACTGGCAGGAACAGGCTGAGGATGAGGGACAGAAAACACAGGGTCCCACCACAGAAGCTGGGGCCTCGAGGATCAGGGCAAGGTGAGGACACGGCAAGCCTATACAGGAGGAAAGGGCACCTCCCCTGCTGCTAGATATAGCATTATCATTTACTCTGTAAAATGGAGCGTTAAGTCCTAAAGTCTCAACTTCTTTTTCTTTTTTTTTTTTGGAGATGGAGTTTCACTCTTGTTACCCAGGCTGGAGTGCAATGGCGCGATCTCGGCTCACCGCAACCTCCGCCTCCTGGGTTCAGGCAATTCTCCTGCCTCAGCCTCCTGAGTCGCTGGGATTACAGGCACGCACCACCATGCCCAGCTAATTTTTTATATTTTTAATAGAGACGGGGTTTCACCATGTTGAGCAGGATGGTCTCCATCTCTTAACCTCGTGATCCACCCGCCTCGGCCTCCCAAAGTGCTGGGATTACAGGCGTTAGCCACCGCACCCAGCAAAGTCTCAACTTCTAAGGTTTATTTTTTATTTCTCATACTGGAAACAAAGAAGTATTAAAATGTCTATAAGAAATGTCACTGATGGCCAGGCGTGATGGCTCACACCAGCACTTGGGAGGCCGAGGCGGGTGATCATCTGAGGTTGGGAGTTCAAGATCAGCCTGGCAAACAAAGTGAAAGCTTGTCTCTACTAAAAATACAAAAAAATTAGCAGGGTGTAGTGGTATACGCCTGTAATCCCAGCTACTTGGGAGGCTGAGGCAGAAGAATTGCTTGAATCTGTGAGTGGAGGTTGCAATGAGCTGAGACTGTACCACTGCACTCCAACCTGGGCAATAAGAGCGA
>NW_016107633.1:980163-984457 GCF_001604975.1 Cebus imitator
TCAAAAAAGTTACAAAGATCCAAGCACTTCTACAGGGAATGATTTGGCTAGCAGAAAACAGACAAAATTCCGTGTCCACTGAGTGCTCGCCCTGCTGTAGTTGTATCTTTGGAGTCTGCCATCCCATCTGTCTGCCAAACACTCCTGCTTCCCTGCCTCGCTGCCTGGCTGGCCACTTACCCTCTCCAGACAGCTCCACCCCATCTTTCCTGACTTGGATACCAGACTCTTCTCACTGGTCCCTCATCTTAGAAGCTTTCCTGCAGCACTACCGTTCAGAGACAGGGCCCTCCCTTCCTCTGGCTCCCGTATATCTCCATCTTGGCCCCATAACCCTGTTTTTGTAAGCCTATTCTCCCAGGATGCTGTGAGTTGAGGTTGTCATCCTAGTGCCTGGCACATGCCTGGCACAAAGTGGGCATTCACAAAGACGTTCACTGTTAAATGAATGAACAAGCGAATGATAACAGCTTAAAATATACATTTCTAAATGAAATGGCTCTTTTGAGAATCAACAGGCAAAGGCCCTCTGGAATCTTTCCTATTTGAACTCAAGCACCAATCTCCCCAAAGCCAGGGTTACCTCAGCAGCCCCCCGCCAGGACCGCACAGCTTCCTCCAGTTCAGGTGTGTGGCCCATGCCAGATAAGCTGCCTCCACTGCTGCTGTTCTTTTTTTCTGGCACAGTGACCTCAGCAAAGCAAGAGTGAACCACTGGCTGGACCTTCTGTAATGCATGAGTCAAAAACTGGAAATGGACTTGCACCACAGTCAGGAAACATCGCCCCAACACCTGTGAAAACAAGACAGCCAGGGATGTTTAGGTTGTGGGTTACTGTTGGATTCGTGCAGTACATTTTCAATGACCAACTTGAATGGAAGCAATAAAGGGAAATCCAAAATCATACAAAGTTAAAAGGCCACCATACTTCAGAAGGATCTGCTTTTGTTTTTGTGTCTGGACCTCGGTGACTGATACCCAGAAGTCAAAACATTTCCATCAAATAACAAATAACAAGGCTCAAGGTTGAAATGAGTCTTCCAATTTCCCACCAAGTCACCCACAATCCTGTTCTCCACTCCCTACATCTGGACTCATAACACTTGTGGTGTCTTTGAGCTCCTGCTGAACCACAGCCATCCACAATTACAATTATGTCCACAGAGTATGCAGAAGGTTAAGGAAAAACCATGCAACTAAAAATCTGAAAGAAGGTCAGTTTGACCATAAGACATTCCAGTGAAAATGGAATCCAAATATACAGGTTATTTTAGTAAGAGTGTTAACATAGTTATTAACATAGTCGTATGTCATCTTTCTAGTCTTACGAAACAAAGCTGACAGACCAGTCTTCCAGGAGTCAAGAAAATATAATGGACAGCTCCATTCATCAGTATAGTAGAAACCCATTAGCCTGATATATATCAGTGACAGATTCCTAACAGTCAAAGTAGGAAATTAACTTAAAAAATACTATATATATGAATATGTAATTATAAATTACAAGAAGATATATTTGGTCTTCCAAGCAAGGAAAAAAGAAAAAAAGAAGATATATACTAAATATACTATGTGCCACAAAAATTTTCAGATATGATTATGCATTTCTCTGGCAGCCTTCTGGTATTGGCTAAGGCTGTTCTGACAGTTCCTTTGCTGCTCCTCCCTGTTTATTTTTTTGCATAAACCACAGTTACAATGCATTCTCTATTATTTTTTATTTCTCTTTCTTTTTTTTGAGATGGAGCCTCGCTCTGTCACACAGGCTGGAGTGTAGCAGCGTGATCTCGGCTCACTGCAACCTCCGCCTCCCGGGTTCAAGCAATTCTCCGTCTTCAGTGCACCATCACACCCGGCTAGTTTTTGTATTTTTAGTACAGACAGGGTTTCACCATGTTGGTTAGGCTAGTCTCAAATTCCTGACCTCAGGCGATCCACCCGCCTAGGCCTCCCCAAAGGGCTGGGATTACAGGTGTGAGTCACCATGCCCGGCCTTATTTCCTCTTTCTTTAACACAAAGCAAAAACTGGCCACTTGCAAAGCAATTTGACCACAAATCTTCCAGATTTATTGACATTTTTTCCCAATCTCTCACAGTTGTTTTGCCCACACCAGATTTGATAATAATACCAACAAAAACCTTTTGCAGCTCTTTTATCCTGTTCCATAATATTCAAATATTTCTGTGGAAGATATTTTATATTTCCTTGGTTTACGCAGATTACTTACTCACAAAAAACTTACTTTATTGAATTTGCAACTGACCCAACTGAGCAGGAGTAGACCTGAGAGAGCCTACTCATAGCCAGCCCTCAGTCCACTGCCTCACGGAAGTGGTGAAGGTCAGGGAACTATGGCCATTCCTTTTTACAAGGGACCAAATCCAGCACAGTGCCCATGCACTGTCCTGTCCCTTGGAGAAATACACATAAGACTCAACCTTGGGCCTCTCCCCTCAGGTGCACACGTGGATTCTCTGCCTCATGGCCACATGTGGACCTCTCGCCTCAACCCCCACACACACATGTGCAGATGCCTTGGGTGTGGTGTGCACATAGACCTCTCACCCCCCCAGCCTCAGCATCTACTTTGCCACATGCCCTCTCAGATCCCATGGGTGAGAGCTCTGTTTCCTGGAGAAGCAAAGGCAAGCTAGTTTCCAGCATGACCCTTATTCTTTCTGAATCCTTCCTCACCCCGTGGAAATCATTAGGACCAAACTAAAGCAAAAAAAAAACCACACACAAATCTCACACCAAACATCCACCCTCCACATTGAACAACCAGCATCACAGGCTAAAGCCCCTCAAACTCCTAGGCTTCCACTCATATCTCCTCAGAACACTTCCCCCAGTGCTCTGCACTAGACTGGGTATGGTGAGGGACACAAAAGCAGCACACCTAGGAAGCCAGTTAGACAGGTGCCAGGAGTAGAGTAAGCAGCAGTTATTCAGTCCTGTAGAGCACAACAGACACACAGCCTGTACTTAACCAACTCTAGAGAGTCACATGGGCTAGCACATTCAATCCCAGGAACCACCCTACGAGGTCATCCTTGGTTCACAGACAACATCAAGGCATAAAAAGGCTATGAAATTTTGTCAAGGGGACACAAACTAGATGTGGCGGACCAGTCACCTGACTCAACTGTCCATGCCCTTCACCTGTGTCCCCTACTTCCTTCAGCAGACTCTAAACTGGGATTGGCTGGCACATGACAGAAACTCCACCTTAACTGGCATAGGCTGAGGGTGTCCTCAATATCCCCACCCACTGCAGACACAGGGAGGAGGAGTGAGTCGGCTCCTCAGGGACACAAACTTCCTCCCCCTCTTTCCTCAGCACCTTGGCAGCTATGGGAAGCAGGAGGAGGAGGAGAAAGGGAAGATGCTATGCTCCATTAGCTCTGGGCTCACACTCTCAAAGCTCTGACGGACACAACTGAGTCATTCATTCTCTCAACAAATATATAAGATGGAGATGCCTAATATGTACCAAGCACAAAGAGCTGCAGACACTACCAGAAAGAGAATGAACAAGTTCCTGCTCTCACAAGGGTGACATTCTAATGGGGAGACAACAAGACAAAGAACAGATACTGAAGGCAGGGTGCTGCTGGGGAAGGAACATGGATGGGTGGGAAGGAAAAGGCTCTCCGAGGAAATGACCGAGGGCAAAGAGAGAGCTACCCTGTCCTCTCCTAAGGGGCAAAGTTCTGAGGAATGACTGAGGGCCTGAAGCAGGGCCCCCAGATCCAGAACAAGATGCTTTCTGACAAGGCCATCATCCTTGGGCATCTTCCTGACATAAATTTGGGAGAGTGTGACCCCAGAGCTGTGGAAAGCTATCTTCTCCTTCACATAGAGAAAGTTTCCTGGACTATGTGGTTCAGTCAAACTGCAGAACAGGTGTGGGAAGCCAGGGAGTGGATGAGTAGAGTGGCCAAAGGTAGACATTTAGGTTTAAAATGCCAGTGAAGCTCTATCAACAGCTACCATTTATTGAGTGTTTAAATACCAAGCACTGGGCCGGACATGGTGGCTTGTGCCTATAATCCCCCCACTTTGGGAGGCCGAGGCAGGAGGATCACCAGGTCAAGAAATCGAGACCATCCTGGCCAACATGGTGAAACCTCGTTTCTACTAAAAATACAAAAATTAGCTGAGCGTGGTCGCACGTGCCCAGCTACCTGACAGGCTGAGGCAGAAGGATCGCTTGAACGTGGGGGGCAGGGGTTGCAGTGAGCCGTGACTGCGCCACTGCACTCCAGCCTGGTGACAGAGGGAGACTCTG
>NW_016107633.1:985835-990485 GCF_001604975.1 Cebus imitator
TCAGGCAGTTCTCCTGCCTCAGCCTCCTGAGTAGCCGGGATTACAGGCACGTGCCACCATGCCCAGCTAATTTTTTGTAGTTTTAGTAGAGACGGGGTTTCACCATGTTGACCAAGATGGTCTCAATCTCTTGACCTCGTGATCCACCCGCCTCGGCCTCCCAAAGTGCTGGGATTACAGGCTTGAGCCACCGCGCCTGGCCTAATGAGGTTCTTAATGAGGTCTCTTTCGTTCTTTTTTTTCAGTCACCCAGGCTGGAGTGCAATGGTGCCATCTCAGCTCACAGCAACCTCCGCCTGCCAGGTTCAAGCAATTCTCCTGCCTCATCTGGGACTACAAGTGCCTGTCACCACGCCCGGCTAATTTTTGTACTTTTAGTAGTGACAGGGTTTCACCATATTGGCCAGGTTGGTCTCGAACTCCTTACCTTGTGATCCGCCCACCTCAGCCTCTCAAAGTGCTAGGATTACAGGCATGAGCCACAGTGTCCAGCCTCGTTTGTTCTGATGATAATTTGAGTCATTACATAATGAGCTACAGACCAGAATGTGACACAAAGATCTAAATGTGTCTCCAGAGACAGAGAATGCAGTAGACCATGCCTGGACTACAGAAAGTTACTTATGAAGATTATGCTACAGCAGAAAAATTTAAGAAATAGGCTTACTGAAACTAATATGTAAAAACTAACAAAAGAACAAAGTCTCCTTGCAGTCAGCAATAACCTAGAGCACAGAAAAGCTGCCATGCTATGTTTAGGAGAATAAACGAGCGAGAGAAAGAAAGCTCATGCCCAAGGGTGGCGGAACCAACACCAAATGCTAATAATTCAGACAAGGGTAAATTCTGCCCCTGGTCACGCTGCTTCACTGCTGTTGAAAATAACAACACAGGCAGTTTGAGCTCCTATTTTGTGGGCAAAGCACTGTGGTGCACAAAACCTTTTGTATCAGTAATACGTACCCATCATCATTAAATCAGGGGGGAAAAGATTAGCTATACAAATAAACAAATAGTTCTAAATATTCCTAAATAGGTCTCTCTCTTTCTCCCAGGGTGGAGTGCAGTGGCTCAATGCAACCTCCGTCTCCCAGGTTAAAGTGATTCTCCTGCCTCAGCTTCCCAAGTAGCTAGACTACAGGCTTGCACCACCACACCCGGCTAATTTTTGTATTTTTTGTAGAGAAGGGGTTTCACTATGTTGACCAGGCTGGTCTTGAACTCCTTACCTCAAATGATCCGCCCATACAACCACTGATTGTATGATTCCTAAACAGCCCATATTTGTACCTATAGACTTTCTTTTTTGCAAAAAGTAGATTGTATGTTGCTTTACAGTTTGCTTTCCAAAATATATTAAAAATCTGTTACCATAAAAATACCAGACAGTTGAAAGGCTGAGACAGGAGGATCACTTGAGCCTAGGAGTTCAGGCTGTAGTAAACTGTGATTGTGCCAACTGCACTCCACCCTGGGTAACAAAGTGAAACCCTGTCTTGGGAAAAAAGAAAAAAGAGACTGGATATTGGAAGGCAGCTATCAGTATCTCCTCACTCTCCCCAGGGCCTACTGAGGTTACTGCCCCTGCTCAAATGTGCTCCCAGTTAGGTAGGTATGAGGACTGGCCCTGGCACAGTGAGCTGGGGGGAGCAGCTGAAAGTTCTGCTGAATCAACAGACTTGAGGCTATTTTCCAACTGCATCACAGCACTCATCACACCTAGCACCACTGTCTATTTATTTATTTGTCTGGCCTACCAGTCCTGGAGTGCTTTTATTGTCCTCGTCATCTTTGTGATGCTTGCAACTAGCTCATGTGTATTTATCGAGGAGGGTGGGTGGCTTAGCTGGGCGAAGAGGAAGGCAGGCCAGATGACTGGGCCTACTCAGGAGGGGCCCTAGTGTGAGCAAGGGCACTCAGGGGTGCCTCCATATCAGGCTGTTTCTGATTTCCTGGCTCTGGACATTTCACCATTAGCAGAGGGGCAGATAGCCTGTTCTCACAGGGGGTGGGCTCTGCCACCAAGCCCCTTGGCACTAGACTGCACCAGCCCGAGGCAACAGGGAAGCAGCAGACATACAGGATACATAACCCCTGCATGGGCTGGCCTCAGAAGGACTTCACGCAAATGCTATTTTAGGGGTGCTCAGGTTCCTCGTTTGTAAAGAGGAGGGACGCTGCCAGAACAGGCCATTATCCAATCCTGTGAGGTCTCCCAAACTGACAAGAAACAAAAAATTGAGGAAAGCCAATTCTATCTGAAATTATATTCCATGAACTTTCCTATTTGTTTCCTTTTAATCTGCCCACCTAACCTAATTTTTCCAGCACATTCATTCAAGCCTTTTCAGCAACTCAAAATTTTAAATCTGGCTCTCCAAAAAGATAGCAACATTGCCATTCAATCACTAGTCCCCAAAATTAGCAACATTTCATTCTTTCCTTGACTCCCATCTGCTGCTGGCCTCCCACCTTCGGAGAAGGTCTTTTCTCTGTTCCCATTTTCTCCTCTGATTCACTTTTATTCTCATTTTTCTGAAGAGCACCTGCTTTTCTCTTCATCCCTACACCTTGGGTATCTAACTACTCAATAATGCTTCCCCTTCTGTTAGAAGACCACTTCACATGTGCAAACCCCTCCATAAAGTGTAGTTATTTATAGGGTACTGTGATACATTACTCCTTTCATACATTCCTGAATTTCTCTCCCACTTTTTGCAAACTTGGAAAAGGCCCAAACATACACAAAAGCAAATCATAACAAGCCCCCATGTACCCATCAAAAAGCTTCAATCCTATGGCTGGGCATGGTGGCTCATGCCCATAATCCCAGTGTTTTGGGAGGCTGAGGTAGGAGGGTCGCTTGAGCTTAGGAGTTTGAGACCAGCCTGGGCAACACAGGAAGACCCTGTTTACAAAAAATTTAAAACTTTCAATTCCATTAACATTTTGCAATGCATTTTCCATCACTCTTCCACATCTTTTTTTTTCTTAAAGCAAATCCCAATCGACCAAGACTCAGTATGTGTTCAAGCTTCCCAAATTATCTTTTAAAAATTATCTTTTTACATTTGGCTTGAATCTCAACCCCCAAAAGGTAATTTTATTTGGTTGTTATATGGCTTAAATCTCTTTTAATCTAGAACACTACATTTACATTCTGTATATATATTTTTAATGCTACTGACTTGTTGAACAAATCAGGTCAACTTATTACAGAATATGCCACATTCTCAATTTGTCTGGTTGCTTTCTCACGGTGTTGCATAACTTATGTCAGTACACCCCACATTTCCTGTAGACTGGATTCATTTTAAAAGCTTGATTAGATTATTTCAGGGTTTTTTTTTTTTTTTTTAAGAAGGAGAAGTAGAATAGTATTACTAATATTAGAAATGTTGTGTGGTTCTTACTGCAGCACACCAGGAGACATGATTACCTGTCTCCATTTCCATGACGCTAAGGCTGATCAATGGGATTTGGGTAGGGAAGGCCTGATCCTCCCAAATGTGGTTCCTCAGCAACCTTCCCACAAATGGTTTCAGCTTCCACTGTTAGCTGCTGATTGAGTCACATCATGATCTGCAAAGTGGAGATTTTTCCCTCATTCATTAGGGCTATTTGGTTACCATGAGAAACAGTCTCTACGGGAAAAGCAGGAAATTTGCTTACTTCCTTTTCTCCTTTTAATTAGCAATTGTCAGAATAATGAATTGGTTGCACATGCTTGTCTTGGCAAATCAAAGTCAAAGGGCCCAGTCCCTCCACAGTGACAGATGCCTGTTGGCCCTGGTGGCTTCCACCCATGTAGAATAAGCTAGGCAGACAGTAAATCTTGTTTGTTGACCACAATACAAGTTTATAGAATCACCCAAATTGCAGCTGCTTAATTAGGTATAGCTTACTCTATAGGCTAAAGTCTGAAGACAATTTAGGTAATAGCAGATTCACCTCAGCAAAAAAGTAAGTTGAAAAGACTGACCTGAAATTAACAACAGTTTCAAAATTGGATTGATACAAGCTTTTTATGAGGTAAACTTCAGTTTCTGATTAGCAGCAGCAATATGAACTTTCATCTGGCACATACCATTAGGAAATATTTACTCCATAATCTGTTACGGAAGCTCTACCAGTCAAAACAAGTAATACTGACTTTTTTACCTTCAGGGCAAAAAAGAAGAAAAAAAAAGGAACAGAATGCACATTTAATTCCATTAAGGTTAATGCAAATCATATTTTTGAAACCAGCTTCTAATATTTTCCATTATTGTTTACAGTATTTTTGGCATATATCTATCCAAAATAAATGTTAATATACCTGAATTAAGGCCCTTAATTAACAGCCAGTCAGCACTCACAAATAAATTATTTTAAACATATTCACAAGTAATTACATAGTATACAAAAGAAATCTGTCATTGTGTCAAACTGAATGCTAACATGCAATTGTGTAAAGATTTGAGAGCCAGGCACAGTGACACGCATTTGTAGTCTCAGCTACGCAGGAAGCTGAGGCTAGAAGACTACTGGAGCCCAGGACAGGAATTCGAGGCCAGCCTGGACTACGTAGCAAGTCCTAATCTCGTGTGTGTGTGTGTGTGTGTGTGTGTGTGTGTGTGTGTGTGTGTGTGTGTGTGTGTGTGTGTGTGT
>NW_016107633.1:990810-1001395 GCF_001604975.1 Cebus imitator
CTCCGTCTCAAAAAAAAAAAAAAAAGCTGGAATTTATAAAATACAGTCTCCTTAGAGACATATACCTTCTGGAAGCCCCGTGGCTGCCCTGGGTTCCTGGACTGCCTACACAGAGGGCCAAGCCCTCTCAACACTGAGGACTCAACATAAAACCAGGGCCCTGGAGCTGCCCAGTACGAAGAAGGCAAGGGAAGAGGTGGCATCGCTGCTCACTACACAAGAATAGTAGGGCTCAGCCTGCTCCCTTCCCCTGCTCTTCAGAAGTGTACCTCACCCTGCCTCCTACCTGGCTACTCAGAACAAACACCAGAGTGGCCCCTCTTTACCCTTCTGACCTCACTCCTACTTTTCTCCCTTCCATTCACTCTATTTCAGCCACAGCAGGTTGGTTCCTTGCTGCTCTTTCGACACTCTGGGCTGGCTCCTGCCTCTGGGACTCGGTGCTAGGCGCTCCCTCTGCCTGGAATCCTCTTTTTTTGGCCAACAGGCTTGCTCCCTCATCCCTTTCGGGCCTTTACTCATATGGCACCTTCTCAGTGATGCCTTTTCTAACTACCTTCTCTAAGATTGAAACCCTCTTCTAGCTACATGAAGAGAGAGATTTCTGTCTCATTCACTGCTGTAATTGATACACTGGAGTAGCACCAGGCAGAAACATGGCATGCAATAAATATCTGTGGATGAATGCATAAATCACAAGTCACTTTGATTCTTTTATTTACATACACTTCCACTGAACAAGTGATTTTATTTAAGGGATAGATGTCACCTTCCAAACCCAGGTCTTCTGACTCTGCCCTGTAACTCACTTCCTAGGCTAATGTACCAGTGCTGCAGGCACTAGTCAGCTAGTGAAACCCCGTAGTCACAACTCATTCCTCTAACAGCAAGACTGTGAGAGTGAACCACTCGGGTTAAGTGGCAAAGTCACTGATGAGTATAGACTGGACAGGACTAACATATGCCCTGCCAGTTCCAAGGCAGGGTGGCAGAGCACACAGTCAGCAACCACCATTCCTGGACACAAGCATCAGTATACATCAATCAATCAATAAGCCCAACTCAAACCTGGCTGTAAATCAGAATCACCTGGGGACACTGCACACATGCACTGGCCACATGGCAAGGGGACAAGACAAGATCATCCTTGGTCCTAGCTCTTAAATGGTCAAGTATCTGAATCCAGCTCAAGTACTCTTGAATCCAGCGCTTTCCTCACTCAGCGTCCTGGCCTGAGCTCCTGAGTAGAGGCCTTGCCTAGCAATGTTAAGCCACAGACCTCTCTCCCCAGGGATGAATGTCAAAGTGCCTCTCAGGGCCTTGCTTATAAAAATCCTTAAAAAAACAAAAGGAAAATATCCAAATGCCTCGCCATTTCATCTGAGTTGAACATTGAGAGAGAGACCCTTATTGGCCTATGGCTAAATCCCCTGGCAGTACATAAATTCCTGAAACAACAAAGACTGCTCTGGGGAAAAAGTGAAACATGAAGTCTGCGGGCCTATGCTTGACAATCACATTTAGAAATTCACTTATAAGTCAGCTGTTTGAAATTTAGAATAGATGCATAAACTGGAAAACCCACCAACAGTACTTAGCTTCCAGACTCGTCTTGGAAAGCCTGTTGAGCCCATTATGTACAAAAAACATGGTAGTATTCCAACTATCTAATCAGCATTTCAATGTGGAAAGCCAAGTCAAAATTCCAAACTACAGCAATAAGTATTTCCTGTTCTCAGCTTCAGTAGTCCATGCTGGTCTCAGGAAGCAGAGGAAACAAAGCAGGTACTGCTGTGCCCCAGTAGCTTACCAAGCCCCTACTGCTCATGGATGGTTATCTTCTCTGTCTTGCTTGCCCTGGGCAACAGGCACACTTGCCCTCCAGGGTTGGAAAGCAAAGAGCCCTGCAGGCCAAGCTCTATTTCTTCCAATAACTGCAAGCACTGCCTGAAGAAGAACTCGGGAACGCTCAGGTTAAAATAAAAGCCTTTGGTCTTATATTTCAAACTACTCTTCTCTGAAGTCCTGAGTAAAGCTAAGAGCACTATGTGATCATGGGGTGATAGCTGTTAATAGTCGGAGTCTAAGATTGTTCAACACTTTCCAGGAGAGGGCAAAGTGTTCTTAGCTGCTCTCTTGCCATACCTCTTTCAAGCAGCGACCAGGTACACTGGTGGCTGAACAATGTGGTTCTTTGTGTAAAACAATCAAAAGTCAAAGTTGTACATATCCATGCATGTAGAGACAGTAGTCCAGAATAGCATACAACAACCAGTTACCAATGGTCGCTTCTGGGGAAAGGAATGAGATGGGAAAGGAAAATTTCACTGCTTACATTTCTTTTTTTTTTTTTTCTTTTTAAGATGGGGTTTCACCATGATGGCCAGGCTGGTCTTGAACTCCTGACCTCAGGTGATCCACCCACCTCAGCCTCCCAAAGTGCTAGGATTACAGGCGTGAGCCACCACACCCGGCTACTGCTTACATTTCTTTTGAGAAGTACAGGCATGCTTTTTATGTGTCAAATTTTAAAAATAAACTATGACAAACCATTTTATAAATACTTTAAAATGATAGGTTTCCTGGGTATAAAATGTGATCACAGAAACAATCAGATATTATAAAGATGGCTGGGCATGGTGGCTCACACCTGTAATTTCAGCATTTTGAGAGGCTGAAGCAGGTGGATCACATGAGGTCAGGAGTTCAAGACCAGCCTGACCAACATGGTGAAACCCCATCTCTTTACTAAAAATAGAAAAATTAATGGGGCATGGGGTGGGTAATCTCAGCTACTTGGGAGGATGAGTCAGGGGAACTGCTTAAACCCAGGAGGCAGAGGTTACAGTGAGCCAAGATCGCGCCACTGCGCTCCAGCCTGGGCTACAAGAATGAAACTCCATCTCAATAAAAACCAAAAACAAAAATAAAGAACATGTGCGAGAGACCTCATGTGGTCCATGAAGCCTAAAATTTCTGTCTGCCCTTTATAGAAAAAGTTTGATAAACCCTGATTTATACCAACGATGCTGTGTCTTTTAAGAAATAACTCTAAGTTCTTCTTGGAAATCCCTTCAAAATCACTTTTAAACACAATAAAAATTAGTTGTGTTACTTAAAAATCGAGTTCTTTTTTGGTTAACCCAAAGCAATGTTAAGTTAGTCAGCCACCTCAATCATCAGATCTGACTCAAAAAACTGTTGATTTTAACCCCAGGATGGGGTAAGGAACCTTCCCAGGACCTCACATCCAGGAACTTCACCTGGAAGTAGGAGGATTAACTCCCTGAGCAGCTAAAAGTAATTTTTTTTCCCAAGACATAGTTTCAATCTTATTGCCCAGGCTGGAGTGCAATGGCATGATTTCGGCTCACTGCAACGTTCGCCTCCTGGGTTCAAGCAATTCTCCTGCCTCAGCCTCCCAAGCAGTTGGGATTACAGGTGCCCACCACCATACCCAGCTAGTTTTTTGTATTTTTACTACAGATGGCGTCTCATCATGTTGGCCAGGCTGGTCTGGAATTCCTGACTTCAGGTGATACACCTGTCTCGGCCTCCCAAACTGCTGGGATTATAGGCATGAGCCATCTTGCCTGGCCAGTAATTTTTTAAATATATCAAATAAATATAATAAATCAAAGTTTAATAAATCATTTCCTAAATGAAGACAACAAAAAAGGTCATCATTATTTTGAATGAAACTTGTATTCTAATCTTACATTGTAATCTAGAGCCCTGAAAGGATATTTCATTTTAACTATCAAAGACCCCAAGAAATATACTAAGACTGAAATACATCTGAATATTAGCAACTGAATTTAGAATTGGAAAAATAATTTATTCTATAAATGTGTGTAGGACTCTCTACAAACCAATGATTCAATATAATAAAAATCTGCAAATAAGGCTCATAATCATATTTAGAATTCTCAGTACTCACTAATAACTTTTACCAGTATGGTATTTGAAAATTAGATTCTGACTTGAAAATTTGAACGACAAAAACATAAAATATAAGCTGATTTGTTTAAAAGTTTTTCTTCTTCTTTTTTTGAGACATGACCTCACTCTGTCATCCAGGCTGGAGTACAATGGTACAATCATGGGTCATGATTCAATGGAGCCTCAAACTTCTGGGCTCAAGCGATCCTCTCACCTCAGCTCTGGGCTTTTGGAGTAGCCAGGACTACAGGTGTGCACCACCCCCAGCTAATTGTTTTTTTTATTTTTTTGTAGAGACAAGGTCTCACTAAGTTGCCCAAGCTGGTCTCAAACTCCCGAGCAAGGGATCCTCCTCCCTTGACCTCCCAAAGTGCTAGGGTTATGGCCACCACACCCATCCTTAACCTACTTAATTTGAAATGAAAGCAATTCAGAACCTGGCATGCACACATCTTTTACAAAGGCTACTATTACAGTGATTCAGAAAAAACTTAAGACAATATTCTCACTTACTTCTGTAATACATTTTCCTACACAAGTATGACACAAAAGATACTCTACCTCAATGTCCTGGAGACTGAATTCCTTTTGATCTGTAAAATTTGCGGCCCCAGCACTAAGTTCCATCAGCATCTTGGCGATCTCGGGCTTTATGGCCGAGGTGAGCCGACTGGCTGCTTCCATGACGTGCTCCTGCACATCTTTGAGCTGCGTGGCTGCCTTTGAGTAGTGAGAGTTTCTGAACACAGTGCTGAAGAGATCTGTGAGGAAAGTACTGGCACGGCAGAAGACGTTCAGGGCATCCAGATACTTGGAGATGCCCTGCTGGATGTCAGCGATGGGAGTGGAGTGGGGCATGGCATGGTGGCAGCTGCCTGCAGCAGTCAGACTGCCCAGGGGGGCAGTGGTGGCCGTGGATGCCAGGGGAGCACTCAGTGCTCGGCCCAGCTCAGGCATCGGGTACTGCTGGTGCTGCTGCACCTTCTGCTTGGACCCGCCAAGCAGGAAGCGCCGCTTGTAGTCCATTTTACTGTCCTGGGCACTGCAGCAATACATGCGGGAGGGGGAAATGTCCCAGTGACCGTGAGCGGGTCAGGGTTCTGATTCTTTTTTCTCAAAACTGTAGCTAGGTATAAAAATAGTGGAGTTCTGCAAATCGAAGTTTTAAAAAAGGCATTTCCATGAGGCAGGTGACCATGTGATCCAACACAGAGGTGAGAAGGACAACACGTTTATATAATTAATATTTTCAGTGTAGGCAGAATCTCTGACAAAAAATAAAAGATGTCCAAAATGCTGGATAAGAACTATTTAGCATTCTACTCTATTAATAAAAGAATACGCTTGCTGAGAAAAATGTTTACTTCTTTGCAAGAATATTTTGATACTTCTATTTACAATGGCAGAAAAATAACTTAACTTTTAAAAATGTAATATAATGTAATACAGCATGTCTTCAATATACCCAAAAAAGTTAGAACCCAAAAACCCAGAAGCTGATCAACAGCAATTTAAAAAGCAGTACAGAATTAATTCACACAATGTCCTTAAGAAGGAAGGTCAAACTTCTGCAGAATTTTGACAGAGCCTGCCTGTCAAATCCATTTTCCTGTAAAGCTGTTTACATGCAATGCTAAAAATCTCCAAATTTCCTGTTTTCTGAAAACAAGTTGTTGTTTTTTTTAAATGGCATGTGTCATTATAAGTCTCCTCCTCCTTTCCTTTTGTTTGCTGAGGTAGCTGTTTCTTGTAACATTTATAAGAGGTGCTTCCAGACTGGGCTGGCCCTCAGTTGTAAAGTCTGAAGCAAAAATGCACAGATGTATTTGTAAGGCTTCTAAGTCATTTCCTGTCGGGGGGAAAAAATAAGATAAAGTGAGGAAAGCTATAGGACAATGAGTAATTCCAGACAATAACGCCCATGAAGCTATCATCCACACAGGTGGGCTACGAATGAGTAAGAAATCATATTATAACCTTAGAGGAGCAAGTATAATAGTACAAAAGTTTAAATACATTTCACTGAAAGTCACATTTACTATATATTGAAGTTATTTTATTTATCTTTTTGAGATGGAGTCTTGCTCTGTTACCCAGGCTGGAGTGCAGTGGCATGGTCTCGGCTCACCACAACCTCCATCTCCCAGGTTCCAGCAATTCTCCTGCCTCAGCCTCCTGATTAGCTGGCATTACAAGCACCCACCATGCCCGGCCAATTTTTGTATTTTTAGTAAAGATAGGGTTTCGCCACGCTGGCCAGGCTAGTCTTGATCTCCTGACCTCAGGTGATCCACCTCCCAAAGTGCTGGGATTGCAGGCGTGAGCCACTGCCCTGGCCAACTTTTTTTTTTTTTGAGAGACAGAGACTCCCTCTGTTACCCAGGCTGGAATGCAGTGGCATGACTTTGGCTCAGCCTCGAATGCCTGGGTCCAAACAATCCTTCTGCCTCAGTCTCCAGAGTAGCTGGGACTACAGACATATCGCTATGCTTAATTTTTGTATTTTTTGGTAGAGACGAGGTTTCACCATGTTGCCCAGGCTGGTCTCAAACTCCTGAGCAAATGATCCTCCCACCTCAGCCCAAAATGTTGAGATTACAGGCATGAGCCACTATGCTTGACCCAATCTTCAACTTCAACCTATGTAATGGTAGTATATAGTTTGGTCTACTTATTGATAACCAGGTTTTCTTTCTTTCCATTTTCCTTTTTTGAATATATAATTAAATATAACTCATACTTCGTCACTTATGGCCAACTACGATAATTCCTTTGTATTTCTATGATTGTGTCAGCAACACAGAAATTAGGCAGGTTACAAAGGCAAGAGATGAGAAGAACACTGACTACAAACATTTACATAAAGTCAATAAAACGACCACTATTTATGGCTGTATGTTCAACATAATTTCAGCTTGTTAAAAAAATCTCATAAACTTTTCAGCAAACAAATATCAAATGGCTACTTACAAAAAAATTGTTCCCAAATGTTCCTTTTTCATGACAAATAAGGCAATCATATCTATCCCCACCTGAGTGCTCCACAATGTAAAGATTCAGATGTACAACAAAACCACTCTACAGGAATGCTGAAGGGGGCAGGCTGTTCCCATGGAGACTCTGTGGCCTCTGAAGGAAAACCTTCACCTGAGTTGGCCATAGTGAGTAACATGTGCAGCCCTGAGAAGCACTCTATCTTTGTTCAGTGATGCACCAGCTTCCTAGCTCCTCTACTGCGGCTGCCTCTGGCTCTAGGACAGCCTGTCCCGATTCCTTTCACAGATCTAGGAGGCCAAGTGAGACCTATATGCTTACCTAATTTAAAAAACCACAATCATTAAACCCTTTTTCATTTTACATACTTCCAAACTTTCTCTAAATGAAACTTACAATGCTTAAAATTATATTATTTCACCAAATTCATCTACAGATTCAACACAATCTCTATCAATTTTCTTATTTATTTATTTATTTATTTATCTTTGAGACAGTCGTGCTCTGTCGCCCAGGCTGGAGTGCAGTGGCACAATTTCAGCTCACTGCAACCTCCACCTCTGGGATTCAACCTCCACCTCTCCCGCCTCAGCCTCCCATGTAGCTGGGATTACAGGCATAAACCACAACGCCCAGTTTCGTTTTTCAGTAGAGATGGGGTTTCACCACATTGGCCAGGTTGGTCTCACACTCCTGGCCTCAAGTAATCCATCCACCTCGGCCCCTCAAAGTGCTGGGATTACAGGCATGAGCCACTGAGCTGGCCTCAAAATTTAAACTATTTTTTATACAGAAATAGGCAAGCTGACCCCAAAATTCATTCGGAAGCCAGGAGTGGTAGTACATGCCTGCAGTCCTAGCTACTTACATGGCCAAGGTGAGAGCATCACCTGAGCCCAGGAGTTCAAGAGCAGTCTGGGCAACATTGCAAGACCCTGTCTCTAAAAATAGAAGAAGATAAAACTAAGTCCTAAAATTCATGTAAAAATGTGATGGATCTGTTTTGGCATACACTGAAGGGGAAAGAAAAAAAAAGAAAAAAAGAAAAATGTGGGCTGGGCGCGGTGGCTCAAGCCTGTAATCCCAGCACTTTGGGAGGCCGAGGCGGGTGGATCACGAGGTCAAGAGATCCAGACCATCCTGGTCAACATGGTGAAACCCCGTCTCTACTAAAAATACAAAACATTAGCTGGGCATGGTGGCGCGTGCCTGTAATCCCAGCTACTCAGGAGGCTGAGGCAGGAGAATTGCCTGAACCCAGGAGGCGGAGGTTGCAGTGAGCCGAGATCGCGCCATTGCACTCCAGCCTGGGTAACAAGAGCGAAACTCCGTCCCAAAAAAAAAAAAAGAAAAATGTGAGGGATCCAGGATGACCAAAACAAACACTGAAAGAAAAAATATTGTAAAAGATATTTCTTGATTTCAAAATCTACTATAAAGCTATAGTAACCAAAGCAGTGAAATATTGGCATAAGGAAAGATGAATAAATCAATGGAATAAAATTAGAAGTCCAGAAATAAACCCATATATCTATGGTCAACTGATTTTAGACTAGGATGCCAAAAACATCCAATGTCCAATGGGGAAAGAACAGTCTCTTCAATAAATGCTGATGGGACAACTATATATCCACATGCGAACATGCGAAAGAATGAATCTGGACCCCTTACCTCACGTCATATACAAAAATTAGACTGGTATAGTGGCTCATGTCTGTAATCCCAGCACTTTGAAGGGCTGAGACAGAAGGATCAATTGCAGCCAGGAATTTGACTAGTCTGAACAGCAGAGCAAGACCTCGTCTCTACAAAAAATTTTTAAAAATTAGCTGGCCACAGTGGTGTGCACCTATAGTCTCCACTACTTGGGAGAGTGAGGAAACAGGATCTCTTGAGACCAGGAGTTCGAAGCAGCAGTGAGCCATGATTATGCCACTGCACTATAGCCTGGGTGATAAAGCAAGAGAGACTCTGTCTCCAACAAAACAAAACAAAACACTAGCAGACACAAGATTCATGAAAATAAAAGCCTAAAAAGAAAGGAGAGGGAAATTATATCATCAAAAATGCAGAATAAGGACTTCCCCCTACCAAAAATTCTCTACTCCAGCCGGGCACGGTGGCTCAAGCCTGTAATCCCAGCACTTTGGGAGGCCGAGGCGGGTGGATCACGAGGTCAAGAGATCGAGACCATCCTGGTCAACACGGTGAAACCCCGTCTCTACTAAAAATACAAAAAATTAGCTGGGCATGGTGACGCGTGCCTGTAATCCCAGCTACTCAGGAGGCTGAGGCAGGAGAATTGCCTGAACCCAGGAGGCGGAGGTTGCAGTGAGCCGAGATCGCGCCATTGCACTCCAGCCTGGGTAACAAGAGCGAAACTCCGTCCCAAAAAAAAAAAAAAACAAAACAAAAATTCTCTACTCCATAAAAACAATGAGAAATTGGTGAAATAATCAGAATCAACTTTTTCAGAACACAAAATAGGCTTTCAGCAAACTGGGGATAATTTATTGAAGACAAATAGCTGAATCCTGGTAAGAACAGTGAGTTTTGTAGCATTTTAACTTGACTGAGTCCCATTCTCAGCTCTCCAGCTCCATAATACCTTGAAAACTAGCAGCTGCATCCACACTGAAGACTAGAAGATTGGCAGTTATCAGAGGAAGCAGAACTGGGCTACAGCTCCTTCAAAGTACCATTCTCAGGAATGATACCTTTTTATTTGACCTGCCTGGTGGTTCCCTAAAAGACCCCATTTGCAAAGATCTCTGTATTTTACCTGACTTAGAGCTCATCTGGAGAGGAAGAAGGATCTGATTTTCAGAGTTGCCATGTTGTATCATTTAAAATGTCCAGTTGGCTGGCCACAGTGGCTCCTTTTGGGAGGCCAAGGCAGGCAAATCACTTGAGGTCAGGAGTTCAAGACCAGCCTAGCCAACATGGTGAAACCCTGTGTCTATTAAGAATACAAAAAAAAAATTATCCAGGCATGATGGCACACACCATAGTCCCAGCTACTCGAGTGGCTTAGGCAGGAGAATTGCTTAGATCATGCCACTGCACTCCAGCCTAGGTGACAGAGCAAGACTCTGTCTAAAGTAGCAGTAATAATAATAATAATAATAAAATAAAAATGTCCAGTTTTCAACAAGAAATTGGAAGACACACAAAGAAACAAGAAAATACAGCTCATATGAAAGGAAAAAACAGAAACTCTTCCTAAGGGAAGCCCAGACAATGGACTTACCAGACAAAGACTTTAAGTCAGCTACTTTACATTCAAAGAACTAAAAGAAACCACATCTAAAAAAATGTAAGGGAAATGTAAGAGAGTAACAGAGGGTGGAACTTCTGTAACAGATTCACTCTCACAATAAACGACTCCTGTGATGATGTCATTAATCTATTCAGGAGAACAAGAGCCTTCATGATGTAATCATCTTTTCTTTTTTTCTGAGACAGAGTCTCAGTTCATCGCCAGGTGCCAGGCTGGAGTGCAGTGGCGCAATCTCGGCTCATTGCAACCTCCGCCTCCCCGGTTCAAGCAATTCTCCTGCCTCAGCCTCCCAAGTAGCTGGGACTACAGGTGCGTGCCCCCATGCCCAGTTATTTTTTTTTTTTTTAAAGATGGGGTTTCGGGCCGGGC
>NW_016107633.1:1005359-1006932 GCF_001604975.1 Cebus imitator
CGGGCCGGGCACGGTGGCTCACGCCTATAATCCCAGCACTTTGGGAGGCCGAGGTGGGTGGATCACCAGGTCAAGAGATCGAGACCATCCTGGTCAACATGGTGAAATCCCGTCTCTACTAAAAATACAAAATTAGCTGGGCATGTTGGTGCACGCCTGTAGTCCCAGCTACTTGGGAGGCTGAGGCCGAAGAATTGCTTGAACCCAGGAGGCGGAGGTTGCCACGAGCTGAGATCGCGCCATTGCACTCCAGTCTGGGTAACAAGAGCGAAACTCTGTCTCAAAAATAAATAAATAAATAAAAATCAATAAAGACAGGGTTTCACCATCTTTGCCAGGGTGGTCTCAATCCCTTGACCTTGTGATCCACCCGACTCAGCCTCCCAAAGTGCTGGGATTACAGGTGTGAGCCAAAGCACTTGGCCTATTTTTGTATTTTTAGTAGAGACGGGGTTTCACCATGTTGGCCCACAGTTAATTCTTGTTCACAAAAATTCAATGTGGGTCTGGCGACCCTTCTTCAGCTTAAAGAGACACCACTAGAACTCATGTCTCCCATGGTTGCCCAGCACAGAAAAAGAAAGTCAAAACTTAAACCTGCTCTTTACTACTTCCCACTGAAAGTGACACACATCACCTCCCTTCAAAGCCCTCTGGCCAGAAGTGGTTGCATAGTACCAATTCCACTACAAGAGAGGTTGAGAAATGTAGGGGAACATACAGGATAGTGGGCAAGCACTACAGTCTGCCACAGTTATCCACACAGCCCAGCTGTGTGTTGTATGATTCTGCCCAGATGAAACCTCCCAGGCTCCGGTAATCCTCTTACTGCAGCCTCCCCAGTAGCTGGGACTACAGGCACATGCCACCATGCCCAGCTAATTATTATTATTTTTCTAATAAAATTCTTTCTAATGCTGTCTAAATGTTTTTCACATGCTTCCCCAACCCCATATTTATCTGCCTGACAGGCTAAAATATGTTCAATCCATTTAAGGACATTTCTTTTCCATATTTTCTTAAAAAGAATTTTCACTGGGAAAACATTCACCATTTATGAATCCACTATTCATGCTGCATGGAAATAAATACGCATGGTGAAAGACCTCAGAAGTTAGTGTAGCCAAGACTTGTGAGATTTGTCATGTATTTCTAAGTTTTAATGTTACTTAAAATTATCAAATACACAGCAGAAAAGAACATTTTAAGTAACATCTTTTCAACATCATAATAATTTGCAAAGGTTCTCAATAAATTAAAACTGAATTCAGCCATAATTATATCATTTAAAATATTCATTTCTGCAATTAAAGTAATCAGTAATTTCTATTTCAGGAAATAAAGAACATGCTTGAAACTAGATGAAGTCCAGATTCGGTGCTTCATGCCTGTAACGCCAACACCTTGAAAGGCCAAGATGGGCAGATCACTTGAGGCCAGGAGTTTGAGACCAGCCTGGGCAACATGGTGAAACCCTGTCTCTACTAAAAATACAAAACATTAGCTGGGCATGGTGGCGCGTGCCTGTAATCCCAGCGACTCAGGAGGCTGGGGCAGGAGAATTGCCTGAACC
>NW_016107633.1:1007272-1012881 GCF_001604975.1 Cebus imitator
AAAAAAAAAAAAAAAAAAAAAAAAAAAAAAAGGGAAACTAGATAAAGACTCATTATAAGAGGATTTTCTTCTTATACCTATAATTAACAAGACATGAAAAGTGGTCAGTTATCCTGAGAAAATCTCTTGAAGCACTTCCCTTTAGTACCGACTGGGCATGGTGGTTCATGCCTGTAATCCCAGCACTTTGGGAGGTTGAGGCAGGTAGATCACAAGGTCAAGAGACAGAGACTATTCTGGACAACATAAAACCCCATCTCTACTAAAAATACAAACATTTGCTAGGCGCAGTAGCTCACGTCTGTAATCTTAGCACTCTGGGAGGCCGAGGCAGGCAGATCATAAGGTTGGGAGTTCGAGACCAGCCTGACCAACATGGTGAAACCCCATCTCCACTAAAAATACAAAAAAAAATTAGCTGGGCGTGGTGGTACACACCTGTAATCCCAACTACCTCAGGAAGCTGAGGCAGGAGAATCATTTAAACCCTTGAGGCAGAGGTTGCAGTGAGCCACGATTGTGCCACTGCACTCCAGCTTAGGCGGTAAGAGTGAGACTCAGTGTCAAAAAATAAATTAAAAAAAAAAAAAAAAAGAGCAACGAGTGAAGAAGAGAATGGCCTTGGGTGCCTGACTAACTAAGCGAGATCATGGCTCTGCCAGGATCAGCTTGAACTTTAGCAAGTTCCTTAACCTCTCTCTGCCTCAGTTTCATCGTCTGTAAAATCAGGATAATATGGTTACTATTATAATATGGTTACTGTGATTGAGTTAAATGGGTTTATACACATAAAGCACCTAGAATGATGTCTGTCGGCTGAGTGCGGTGGCTCATGCCTGTAATCCCAGCACTTTGGGAAACTGAGGCAGGCGGATCACAAGGTCAGGAGATGGAGACCATCCTGGCCAACATGGTGAAATCCCATCTCTACAAAAAATACAAAAAAATTAACTGGACATGGTGTCGCATGCCTGTAGTCCCAGCTACTTGGAAGGCTGAGGCAGGAGAATTGCTTGAACCCTGGAGGCAGAGATTGCAGTGAGCCAAGATCACGCCACTGCATTACAGCCTGGGCAGCAGTGCGAAACTCCATCTCAAAAAAAAAAAAAAAAAAAAAGGAATGATGTCTGTCATGTATTATGTTTGATGATGATGCTATTATCATTCCTGCAAAGCAAGAAAAAATAAGCAGGCCTTGTTATTTCTGCTTGCCTGGAAAAAAGTTACTGACAAGAAAGGTCTTGAAAAGTTACCCAATCCCTGAATCAAATAGAAATCTACCAATCCCAGGACAGGAAGCATCACACACTTCAGTGATAACTAACCTGTGCTTACATGGTCTAAGCAGTTACAAAGAGAAATGTAATCCCTGAATTAATTAAGTTTTCCCATCTGACTAAAAATTGATAGCCATGATTTGTGAATACAGAGAATAATTTCAGATCCATTTTAGTCCTTAAGCCAATAGAGAAAACAAGGTGGCAACCAGTCCTGCTGTCAGAAATGGGATGACATAATGGAGCTTCATTTCAAAACGACAGGCTAAACAAACAGGCATGTGCAATTACCTCCCCATCCTCCCCAAATCCCAATGACATAACAATAAAGACATTCACAAGGGAACTGCAGCAAAACAGTAATAAAAAGGTCTGAGGGCCACAGTCTATTTAAATGCAGGCCATTTTCTAGAAGATGGAGAGAAAGCAGAGGAAACTATATTACAAGACAGACCAGAGTAAAGCTGGGCACTTTCTAGAACATGCAGGGCCAAGGATGACAGAGAGGCAGAATCCTTTTTCCTGAAGGGGCTGGATAAATGCCCAGCTTTGAGTCAGCAGGTATAGAAATACAGAGTGGGAAAGTGGCTAATCAACCTGATTTGATCTGTATTTCCCATTCCTGATCACTGAATCAGCCAACTCTCACTAAAGCAAGAAGACTATTGGGAAAACAGAGGGAACTCCTGCAAATTACCTACATAAACAACCCAATTCTTCATTGATAAAGATCACCAGACAATGAAGGAAAACCAAAAGGACAAAAAAGGACAACTAAGATGAAAAGCTGATCAGACTTCAAAAGAAACATATACTTTAGGTCCTAGAAAAACACCTGAAAAGAAATTCTGACTGGTAACCTCAGAGTTGAAAGATAGTGCATCCTTAAAACAAAAGCAAACAGATCATAAAGGAAGTCAAAATCAACAATGAATTCTTGGAAATAAGAAATATGATTGCCAAGATAAAAACAATGGAAGAACTAAAATGGGAATGAAGTAAGGTATAGGGGATACAAAAACACACAGACACACATGCTTGTAGCTTTTAAAATAAGCCATGGGAGAATAAACCAAAAACCAACAAAAATGTTTACCCACAAAGTATAGAGAAGAACAAAGACAAGGAGGAGAGCCAGACTTCTTTCAATCTGTCTTGCTTATGGCTTTAACTTTAGAACTACGTAAATATTTTGGCCGGGCGCTGTGGCTCGTGCCTGTAATCCCAGCACTTTGGAAGGCCGAGGCGAGCAGAACACCTGAGGTCGGGAGTTCAAGATCAATCTGACCAACATGGAGAAAACCCGACTTTAAAAAAAATAAAGAGCGAAAAAAAATAAAATTAAAAAAAAAAAAAAGAACCATGTAAATATTTTATATAAGCAAAAAGCAAATATAAAAAAGAAAAATCCCTAAAAATTAAACAAAAGACAAATGAATCTGTATTATTTACCAAATTAGTGGCACAGTCACACAGAGAGGAATTATTTCAAGTTTAAAACTGTGTTTTGGCCAGGTATAGTGGTTCATGCCTGTAATCTCAGCACTTTGGGAGGCCAAGGTGGGAGGATTCCTCGAGAGTTCAAGACCAGCCTGGGCAACACAGCGAGACCCCATCTCAATAAAAAACAAACTAAATTACCCAGACATGGTGGTGCATGCCTGAAGTCCCAACTACTAATGAGGCTGAAGTGGGAGGATCACTTGAACCCAGGTGGTGGAGGCTGCAGTAAGCCAACACGGCACCACTATACTACAGCCTGGGTGACAGAGTGAGATGGTCTCCATCAATCAGTCAATCAATAAAATTGTGTTTTGACTGGACCTCTCTGGTGCTACTGTCAACAAACGGGAAAAGACAAATATAAAATCAAAGATATAAAAATCCCTTAATCCTTTATTTGAATTGGAAGTAAATCAGTCTGAAATCATGGTTCATCTTTTTCTTTCCAAAAAGTATGTATTTCCTAGTTCTACCAAAAACAAAACCTAGAAGAAATTCACATCCTAGCTGAAATTAATGCCCCAATACCATTTCCCACTGAAAGAATCAGAACTACTTAAAGAAATGGCTGATTCTGGATCTGGTATCAGAAATTTTTCTCATAAGCCCTAGACTGCTTGTCAAGCCAGAAAGCAGGGAACTCACACAAGACTACTCATGTCAAAAGCACTTAGAATCAACCCGAAAAATAAGTTCCATTAACGATCAATAATGGGACAACTTAAGCTTCAAAAAGAATAACCATTTGGGGTAAAAATCATTAAACATATGCTGAGTTCAGACTTGGCAATAATTTCTTGGATATGACACTGAAAGCACAGGCAACTAAAAACAGATAAACTGGACTTCAAAATTAAAACTTTTATGTATCAAAGGGCATTACAAACAGAGAAAAAAGGCAATCCAAAGAAGAAAATACTTGTAAATCACTTATGGGAAAAGGAATTAATATCCAGAATATACAAAAAAGAACGCCTACAACTCAACCACAAAAATCCAATTTTTAAATGGGCAAAGGACTTTAATAGACTTTTTGTCCTAATAAATATACAAACAGCCAATAAGCACATGAAAAGATGTTCAACATCACTAACCACTAGTGATATAGTTTAGATCTGTGTCCCCAATCAAAACTTATGTTGAAAAGCAATTCCCAAGGTTGGAGATAGGACCTGGAAAGAGGTGACTGGATCATGTAATAGATTTTCCTCTTTGTACTGTGTCTCAGCAGTAAGCGGGTTCTCATGAGACCTGGTTGTTTAAAAGTGGGTAGCACCTCCCTCCTCTCTCTTGGTCCTGCTTCTGCCATTTAAGATGCCTGCTCCACTTTGTCTTAGCTCCTTGAGACCTCCCCAGAAGCAGACATTGCCATGCTTCCTGTACAGCCTGCGAAACCATGAGCCAATTAAACCACTTTTCTTTATAAATTACCCAGTCTCAGGTATTTCTTTACAGTAACACAAGAACAGACAGTACAACTAGAGAATAATGTAACTAGGGAAATGTAAATCAAAACCACAGTGAGACACCACTTCATATCCCATTAGGATGGCTACTGTCAAAATAAACAAAACACAGGAAGTAAGTGCTGGCCACTGCCAGGTTGGGCAACATGGAGAAACCCCATCTCTACTCTACTAAAAATAAAAAAAATTAGCCAGGCGTGGTCCCAGCTACTTGGAAGGCTGAGGTGGGAGGATCATCTGAGCCCGGGAGGTGGAGGTTGCAGTGAGCCAAGATTGCCCTGGGCCACTGCACTCCAGCCTGGGCCATAGAGCGAGACACTGTTTCAAAAACAAAATAAAACAAAACAAAAAGTGCTGGCAAGGACACGGAGAAACTGGAAGCCCTGTATGTTGCTGGTGGGAATAAAATAGTACAGCCACTGTGGAAAACAGTACGGTGCTTCCTTAAAAATTAAACATAGAATTTGTGATTCTATGTGATTCAGCAGTTCCAATTCTGCGTATATACCCAAAAAATTGAAAGCAAGGACTTGAACAGATATTTCTTCACCCATGCTCACAGATGCACTATTCAAAATAGTCAAAAGGTGGAAACAATCCAAATGTCCATAAACAGATGAACAGATAAACAAATGTGGTATATCCATACAATGGACTATTATTTAGCACTAAAGAGGAAGAAAAAGCTGAGAGCAGTGGCTCATGCCTGTAATCATTGCACTTTGGGAGGCTTAGGTAGGAAGATTGCTTGAGGCCAGTTTGAGACTAGCCTGGGCAACATAGCGAAACCTTGTCTTTAGAAAAAAATTAAAAATTGGCTGGATGTAATGGCCCACACTTGTAGTTCCAGCTACTCGGGAGGCTAAGGCATGAGGATCACTTGAACCCAAGCGTTTCAGGCTGCAGTGAGCTTGATTGCACCACTGCACTCCACCCTAGGTAACAGAGTGAGACTCTGTCAGTAAAAAAAATTTTTAAGGAAAGGAATTCTAATAACATGCTCCAACATGGATGAACCTTGGAGACACTCTGCTCAGTGAAAGAAGCCAGACACTAAAGGACAAATATTGTGTAATTCCACATATATAAGGTGCCTAAAATAGTTAAATTTTTAGAGACAAAGAGTAGAAGAGAGGTTGTTCCCAGGAGCTGACAGAAGGGGAAAATGGGGAGTTACTGTTTAATGGACAAGACTTTTTTTTTTTTTTTGAGAGAGTCTTACTCTGTCGCCCAGGCTGGAGTGCTAGTGGCGCAATCTTGGCTCACTGCAACCTCTGCCTCTTGAGTTCAAGCGATTCTCATGCCTCAGCCTCCTAAGTAGCTGGGATTACAGGCTCAAGCCACCACGTCTGGCTAATTTTTA
>NW_016107633.1:1013921-1016319 GCF_001604975.1 Cebus imitator
TGTATTTTTAGTAGAGACGGGGTTTCACCATGTTGACCAGGATGGTCTTGATCTCTTGACCTCGTGATCCACCCGCCTCGGCCTCCCAAAGTGCTGGGATTACAGGCATAAGCTGCCGCGTCCGGCCCTTCACAAGTTTTTTCTTAGGTCTTTTCAATTGTATTGTTCATAAGTAACGAATGATTTAATTAGGCTAGGTGACTTATGATTCTGATAGTCCCCTGAGAGTAATTTTTACCAGCTTGGTCCTCCAGTTTCATTTTATTCCTTTCTGCCACCAACCTTTTAATCTCTTTTCTGCATGTAGTTTATGAAGAATTTATATCCAATGGTCACTTGCACTTAGAATAAAATCAAAC
Organism: Cebus imitator; assembly: GCF_001604975.1. NCBI lineage: Eukaryota > Metazoa > Chordata > Mammalia > Primates > Cebidae > Cebus > Cebus imitator. The sequence goes on from NW_016107633.1 coordinate 1,014,281, forward strand.
ACTTTACTGAGACCTACACAGCCCTGCCTGCCTCTCCAGCCTCAAGTTGTGCCTCCTGACCTTCACTCATCATTCTGCAGTCACACCATTCATCTTCCAGTTCTTCTAGTGCCCCAAGCTCTTTACACATGCAGCTGCTTCTATCCAGAAAGGTCCTGCCTCCCTCCTACTCATGATGCTCCCTATCTCCTTTAGCTCTCAAAACAAGTGCTACACCCTCAGAGAAGCCTTCCACAGCCAACCTGTCTAAACTAGGGTCACCTCACCCTACAATGCTGTCTTGCCTTCATGACAACTTGCAATCATCTTACCAATTTGCACATGTACACCTTACCACCTGGCACATAAGCTCCTAAAAACAGCAGTGGCTTGTTCATAGCTGGATCCTCCCAAGTGTGCTGGCCGACTCTCTGGAAATCTGACATGAATGAGCCATTGTTCCAGTGGTACTGTGGTGCAAACCCGAGAAATTGGCTCCTATGGCAAGCTACCTCTCCACCTGAAAGGTGACTAGCCTGTGGAAACCTGGCAGTAGCTGCAGTATCTATGACCTTAAGACAAATGATACAAGGGAGAAGGCAGAGATCATGGTCTCCACTTCTAAAGTCACAGCCAAGTAACAGGATTATCCAGAATTCTCCTCTCATGCTCAGGCCTGACGCGGATGGAGCACACTGGCTATTTTTCTGGGGAGCCTGTCCTTTATCTTTTACAAACCTGTTTATGGCATCTTTCACTGTACATATACACATATGCATATGCACATACACACATACACACACACACACACACACACACACACACACTTTTCCCCTCATTTCTACAAATAATGTATGTATGTACTTTTAAAGTTTCAGGTTTTGAAACTTAATTTACCTTGCCAAAACTGATGATCAAATATGGATGGGCCAGGCAGGGTGGCTCACTCCTGTAATCCCAGCACTTTGGAAGGCTGAGGTAGGCAGATCACTTCAGGTCAGGAGTGTGAGACCAGCCCAGTCGACAAGGTGAAACCATGTCTCGACCAAAAATACAGAAATTAGCCAGGCGTAGTGGTGCACAGCTGTAATCCCAGCTATTCAGGAAGCTGAGGCAGGAGAACTATCTGAACCCAGGAGACACAGATAGGTTGCAGTGAGCCTGAGCTGAGACTGTGCCACTGCACTTCAGCCTGGGTGACAGAGCGAGACTTCATCTCTAAAGAAAAAAAAACAAACAAAAACAAATATAGATGAACCCTCCAAAGAAGATGTGCCAATACGCATATGAAAAGACAGTCAACATCATTAACTATCAGGTAGATGCAAATCAAAACCACAATGAGACACCTCTTCACAACCACTAGGATGGCTATAATCAAATAGACAATAACAAGTGTTAGCAAAAATGTAGAGAATCTGGAATCCTCATATACTGCTTAGGGGAATACAAAATGGTACAGACATGTTGGAAGACACAGTGGCAGTTCCTCAAATGGCTAAACCTAAAATTACGACATGACGAAGAAATTCTACTTGTAGGTATATATCCAAGAGAAATGAAGAACATATGCCTACACACCAACCTGCGTATGAATGTTTGGAGCAATATTATCACAATAGCCCAAAACTGCAAACAACTCAAATGTCTATCAATTGACAAATGGATAAACAAAATGTAGTATAACTATACAATGGAATATTATTCAGCCAGGAAAAGGAATAAAGTACCAACACATGGATGAACCTTGAAAACATGCTAAGTGAAAGAACCCAGGCCAGGTGCAATGGCTCACGCCTGTAATCCCAGCACTTTGGGAGGCCGAGATGGGTGGATCACAAGGTAAAGAAATCGAGACCATCCTGGCCAAAATGGTGAAACACTGTCTCTACTAAAAACACAAAAATTAGCTGGGTGCGGTGGTGCATGCCTGTAATCCCAGCTACTCAAGAGGCTGAGGCGGAAGAATCTCTTGAACCCGGGAGACAGAGGTTGCAGCGAGCTGAGATTGCGCCACTACATTCCAGCCCTGCAACAGGGTAAGACTCTGTCTCCAAAAA
>NW_016107633.1:1016934-1024375 GCF_001604975.1 Cebus imitator
TTTTTAGTAGAGATGGGGTTTCACCATGTTGACCAGGATGGTCTCGATCTCTTGACCTCGTGATCCACCCGCCTCGGCCTCCCAAAGTGCTGGGATTACAGGCTTGAGCCACCGCGCCCGGCGATTTATAAACTTTAAATGGGTAAACTATAAATGGGTAAACTATATAGTATGTGAATTATATTTCAATAAAGCTACTACAAAAAATATGAAGATGAATCATTCCTAAACAATTCCCTCTTCTGAGAAAAAAAAAAAAAAAAAAAAAAACACAGAAAATGTTCTGTCCTCTCCAATCCACAAAAATGTAAATCCAAATATCTACCCTTGATAATGTGGAGACACTACAGGAAATTCTTTAGGCAGATTAGTGAAGTTATTGTCTATGAAGTTCAAAGCCCAACCATTTCCATGTTTTTAGTCAGTTCAGACGGACTCAAACCATATTTAGAAATGCATTCTAGAAAAATGCTTTGAAGAATTTTATTCTCAACATTCATAAATTTAAAGTATCTATCCAGGCAAGAGAAAAATGTCTGGAAAATTCAGTGCTTTGCTCGGACCCTCCTTAGAACTCTACTTTTTTGGCTCCCTTTATCTGTCACCACATTACAAAGTAAAGCAACTCTCTGTAGGCTGCTAGCATGAAAAGACGCTAGCGCTGGCTCCCTTACCGCTCTGGCCATTCTTAGTTGCCCCTTTGAGCCACTCCTCCTCTGAGACCTTAAGTGCTGTGCCCTCTCTGTTTCTAAGAGCAACATATTCCTTCTGGGAGGATCCCCAAATCCATCTCTCTAGCCCAGATCTTTGTCCTATGCTCCAGAACCCAAATATTTAACTGCCTAGTGGACAGGTCCCAAAATCAAAGTCCAAAACCAAATGTCCCAAGTCTTTCAATATGCCTTCTCAGTCTTAGCAAATGGCATTACCATCTGCCTACTTGAACAAGGTAGAAATCTGGGAGTTATCTTCTACTCCTCACTCTCCTTCACATCCAATTAATCATGGAGTCTTATCCTTCCTGCCTTCTTCCTTTTCTTTTTTTTTTTTGAGATGAAGTTTTGCTCTCGTTGCCCAGGCTGGAATGCAATGGGCTCATCTCAACTCAGTGCAACCTCCGCCTCCCAGGTTCAAATGATTCTCTTGCCCCAGTCTCCCGAGTAGCTGGGATTACAGGCATGTGCCACCACGCCCAGCCAATTTTGTATTTTTAGCAGAGCTGGGGGTTTGTCCACGTTGGTCAAGCTGGTCTCCAACTCCCAACCTCAGGTATTCGCCCCCTGCCTTAGCCTCCCAAAGTGCTGGGATTACAGGCATGAACCACTCCATCCGGCCCCTTTCTGCTTTCTTAGTATCTCTCAAATTCTTTCCCTTCTATCTTCACTGCCATACCAAAGCTACTGTTTTTACCTCCTGCCTAAATTACAGAGGTACCTCCTAAGTGACCTAAATGTCTGGGCTACTCCCCTCTAGAGTCAATTTGATCACGCCACTCTGCACTTAAAATCCACTATGGCTCTCCACTACCCTTCCCAATTTTCCTACATCGCCCCAACACCACCCACTTCCTACGTGTGCCATCTTCCCTCTGGCCGCCTGGCCACACATTTCATTCCTCTGTCTGGAAAGCTCTCTTGACTCACTCTCATTCCTCTTGGAGGTCTAACTTAGCATCAATTCTTCTGAGAAGCCACTTTGACAGACTGAGTGACGGGTCCCTCTGCTGCCGTAACACCGTTTTTTGCCCCATTTTAACAATAACTCTGCTGTACTATAACATACTAGATCACAACTGCCAGTTTGCTGTGTTTCCCTGCCACCTCCAACCCCAGGACCACTGAGCTCATTCAAGACATCCAAGGGTGCTAAGCACATTGTAAACATTTAACAGATACTTGTTGAATTATTGTTTCATCCTCAGTATTTATTTAAATTTTATTTCTTTACAACATTCATGAATTCATCCTTGCCAACCACAGAGGTAGTAGTTAGATGCTAGAAATAAGGTTCTGCTTAAAATAAATAAAGCTACTGAAGACATTCCATGGCCACATAAGTACTCCCCAAAGAAATGGACCAGTCACTAAGTGTCTATGACATGCCAAGCATTATACTTGGAGCTTTAGGTATCCAATCTCTTCAATCCTCACTAGAATTCTAAAATAAAAACACTGACATTAACTGTGTATAAGAGCCAGGCACTGTGCTATGTACTTCACATGCGTTATCAAATTTATTTATTTATTTTCGAGACAGGGTCTTGGTCTGTTGCTCAGGCTGGAGTGCAGTGGCTCAATCTTGGTTCACTGCAAACGCCACCTCCTGGGCTCATGCAATTGTCTGGCTTCAGCCTCCCAAGTAGCTGGGACTACAGGCACGTGCCACCACGTCCGGCTAATTCTTATGTTTTTAGTCGAGATGGTTTTCACCATGTTAGCCAGGCTGTTCTCAAACCTCTAACCTTAAGTGATCTGACCTTCTCAGCCTTCCAAAGTGCTGGGATTACAGGTGTAAGTCATTGCACTTGGCCGTGTTATCAAATTCGGAGGTTATCACAATGACCCCATAAGGTAGGTGAGGCATCTAAGGAGGTAAAGTGAGTTCTTCATGTTCTCACCACATGGCTAAGTAGTGGTCACCACACACCTGGGTCTGGGACATGGCAACCTCCTGCCAGAGGCTGAGCTCTCCAACCTTGCACCATCCCACCTCTGTCAAATATCCAGACCATGGCATTCCATTTACCACTCTTAGGAGATGGTTAAGGCTGTCAGCTTCTTGGAACTGATGGGAAGTTGAGGTAGAGCAATGAAAAGTAAAGTGACCTCTCTCCAAGAGATCATACCCCACATCACTGCTGATGATTTCCAAATTCAACTCTCCAGTCAAGATCTTCCTAAGGACCAGATCCATGAGACATCTCTGCAGGCTCTTCAAGTTTTACCCTATCACGGCCAGGCATGGTGGCTCACCTTTGTAATCCCGGCACTTTGGGAGGCCAAGGTGGGTAGATCACCTAAGGTCAGGAGTTCAAGACCAGCCTGGCCAACATGGCAAAACCCATCTCTACTAAAAATACAAAAATTAGCCAGACATGGTGGCAGGCACCTGTAATTCCAGCTACTTGGGAGGCTGAGGCAGGAGAATTGGTTGAACCCAGGAGGCAAAGGTTGCAGTGAGCTAAGACTGCACACTGCACATCATCATGAGTAACAGAGCAAGACTATGTTTCAAAAAAAAAAAAGTTTTACTCTATCACCTTTCCATTTCCCACTTCTCCTGCTGTATTTACTGCCTTGCTTGGTCAAAGGTACTACCAACTTTTAACCTAAATTTAGGGTGTTATCCCTTAGGGTCCTGTTCCCTGACCTGTCTAGCCTGTCCTTTCAATCCTGTCAATCCTGTTCACCACAGTGCCTGTTCTATAGCAACTGCTCCATAAATATTACCTGTTGTTACTATTACATCCTACATGCTTCTCATTCCCTCCTTTACTCTTGTACTACCAAGAACTTGACTTCCAGAGAAAGCAAGATCAAGACACAGAAGCCGATGGAATGCCTTCTGTGAGGACAAGAAGCCAGCCTGCCAACATCTCAAGCCCTAGCTCCCTTTTTTTTTTTTTTTTTTAGACTTGCTCTGTGGCCCAGGCTAGAGTATAGTTGATAGCTCACTGCAGCCTTCACCTCCCAGGCTCAAGTGATCCTCCCACCTCAGCCTCCTAAGTAGCTTGGCTAATTTTTATTTTTAAATTTTTTGTAGAGATGGGATCTCCCTACATTGCCCAGGCTGGTCTCAAACTCCTGGGCTCAAGTGATCCTCCTGTCTTGGTTCCCAAAGTGCTGGTATTACAGACATGAGACACCATGCCCTGTCCCTAGCAATTTCAATGAAAGTGCACAGAAGTGGCTGAGCACGGACCACGTGGAAGGCCGAGGCAGGTGGATCATGAAGTCAGGAGATCAAGAGCAGCCAGGCCAACATGGTGAAGCCCCATCTCTACCAAAAATACAAAAAATTAGCCAAACGTGGTGGCACAAACCTGTAGTTCCGGCTATTCAAGAGGCTGAGGCAGGAGAATTGCTTGAACCTGGGAGGTGGAGGTTGCAGTGAGCCGAGATCACACCACCACACTCCAGCCTGGGCAACAGAGTGAGATTCCATCTCAAAAAATAAAAATAAAAAAAGAAGTGCACAGAAGGTATACTTAAACACTAGCTGACAGAGCACAGCATACTCTAAGTAACAAACTAAGAATTATGAGAATATCAGATGGAACAAGAAACTAACAAACGGCTTTAATCCCAGGGAACCCAACATTCTACTTTATTCCATTTTATAAATTAGTAATTAGTCATTCAATTCTTTAACACAGTGGTTCTCAACAAGTGGGGGAAAGTATAATTTTGTGTCCCTCCCTGCCTCACCAACATCTGGCAATGTCTGAAGATGTTTTGATTGTCACACTGGACAAGTGCTAGTGGGTAGCATCCAGTGAGCAGAGGCCAGAAGTGCTGCTGAACATCCTACAATGCACAGGACAGTCCCTACAAAGAATTATCCACCCCAAAATGTCAATAGTGCAGCTCTTAAGAATCCCCGATAAACTAATGCCTTCAGCACCTTCCATATTCAAGTTAACTAATATATGACAAGTTACTTCTTTCTAGGGAGATGATACAAACTTTCTCCATAAATTAAGCTATAAGAGGTCCATAAGCTAGAAAGAGCCATCATCAAAAAAGAGACTGAGAAGTCATTTAGAAAACAAACGCCGGCCGGGCGCGGTGGCTCATGCCTGTAATCCCAGCACTTTGGGAGGCCGAGGCGGGTGGATCACAAGGTCAAGAGATCCAGACCATCCTGCTCAACATGGTGAAACCCCGTCTCTACTAAAAATACAAAACATTAGCTGGGCATGGTGGCACGTGCCTGTAATCCCAGCTACTCAGGAGGCTGAGGCAGGAGAATTGCCTGAACCCAGGAGGCGGAGGCTGCGGTGAGCCGAGATCACGCCATTGCACTCCAGCCTGGGTAATGAGAGCGAAACTCCGTCTCAAAAAAAAAAAAAAAAAAAAAGATTAAAAAAAGAAAACAAACGCCATGAGTTCAGAGGAGGGCTGAGGCCCTCCTCAAAGATCTCGGACAGCAGACTGGGCTCTTCAGCCCACTTCAAGTTGTCAGTCAACGCCCCCTAGAGAGAATCCAGAATCCACCTTCCCATTCTTACCTGCAACAGGGCCTGTCCCTCCTACTTAACCTTTCCTCAAGCAGCAGAAGCCACAGGGCCATGACATCCCACCCACATTGTTACTGCTGAAAAAAGCCCTCACCTCTTTCACAGAAGTGCTGTCCTCCAACCAAACAGCAACCCCTATCTCTACCAACAAGGCTGAGGACATGATGTCACCTCAACTCAATCACAAAATCATGTTCCTATGATTCCCAGAGGAAGAAGGTAGTGAAAAGACGAAACTAGAAAATGCCTTAAATGGCTTAGGCCCTGAGGCCTTGTCCTCTGCCACCTAAAATCAGTGCTTAGCAGCAGCCAGCCAGGAGCTGCCTCATTTCCTGTGCAACTGCAGTAAAAATAGGAAGTGGGGGAGGAAGTTCACAAAGCAGAAACAAAGTAATCGCTGCCTAGCTTCCTGAACACAAATCACTGAGCAGGGAGGGTATCATTAAAACATCATGACAGAAAGGCGGGCATGGAGAGCAAGGCCAGAGGAAAGGAAGTGACACTTTGGGGTGGGGTCCACCAAGCCCAGACTATTTCTGTGCCTGAGACACTGCTCCAAAAGGAAAATGGGACAAAATTGGACACTAGCCTATTCTACAGAAATGGCTTCCAAGGTATTAATACTAAACCATGTTCACTTGAAGACATGCAAAAACTGTCTAGCAGAATAAAAAATATCAATGAAAAAGTTTTAAGGAGGCCAAAATTAAACTATTTTTCTAGTCAAGAGGTAGTTACTAAAACAAAACAAGGGCCAGGTGTGGTGACTCATGCCTGTAATCCTAACACTTCAGAAGGCCAAGGCAGGAGGATAGCTTGGGCCCAGGAGTTCAAGGTTGCAGTAAGCTACGATCATGCCACTGTACTCCAGCCTGGATTACACAGCAAGAGTCTCTCTCTCTCAAAATAAAGAGAGAGAAAAAAAATTTTTTTAAACAAAACGAAGAGCTACTATATAATTGATCAGTTGACAAAATCCAAAGCCCATGTTATCCTATATTGAGCTATGAAAACTCAAGCCAATAGGGAGAAAAACAAACAAACAAACAAACAAAAAACTACTGAATAAACATTCTAATCAGTGCCAGAATCTATCATAAGTAAAATAAAGAGCCTTCTACATCCATCCCCTGCCGACACAGGTCAGCCCTGTGAGGCTCCAGGCACCAGGGATGCAGTGGGAAAGGAGCCAGATGCAGCACATGCTCCCTACCAGTCTCACGTGGGAACAACCTGCTTCCACATGGTGATCCATGACCGCCTCTGGTGCTGACATTTGCTCTGTAACAATCTACCACCACAAACCATGGCGTTCCTCTATGAAGCCAAAGCAAGTTATCATTAGCGGTTCTGAAGAGCTTTTATATTTGGTAATCTACAAACAACTGATCATTTCATTTAAGCAGAACAACAACTTTTCTAACCACAGGGTGAATAGAGCCAAAATTTACTTTCAAAATAACACATGTTTAAAAAAAAAAAAATAGGTCAAATGTGCTACATAGTCATACAGATAAAGAACAGGCTTAATTTTGTTTCAGTTGAGGGGTGGTTTGTTGTTTTTGTTTTTATTTTTGGTGGGAGAGGAACAGGAAGATCAACATGTAATATTATTTTTAAACAGTCACTACATTTATAAGTAAAAAAGTAAATGAAAGGGGTGGTAATGACCACATATTCAATTTCTTCTTTCTTTTTTCATTTTTTTAAAGAGACGGGGTCTCACTGTGTTGCACAGGCCAGTTTCAAACTCCTGGACTCAAGCAATCATCCCACTCTGACCTCCCAAAGTGCTGGGATTACAGGTGTCAGCCACCATGCCTGTCCTCAATTTCTTTCTTTCTTTCTTTATTTTTTTTTTTGAAACAGAGTCTCACTCTGTCACCCAGGCAGAAGTGCAGTGGCCCGATCTTGACTCAACACAACCTCTGCTTCCCAGGTTCAAGCAATTTTCCTCCCTCAGCCTCCTGAGTAGCTGGGACTACAGGCATGTGCCACCATGCCCGACTAATTTCTATATTTTTAGTATAGCTGGGGCTTCATACAGCTGAGGACACAGCCATGCTGGTCTCAAAACTCCTGACCTCGCAATCCGCCCAGCTCAGCCTCCCAAAGTGCTGGGATTACAGGTGTGAGCCACTGTGCCTGGCCGTGTCCTCAATTTCATACAAAGTAAAATAGTGAACTTTTTTTTTTTTTTTT
>NW_016107633.1:1025710-1030594 GCF_001604975.1 Cebus imitator
GAGATGGGGTTTCACCATGTTGACCAGGATGGTCTCGATCTCTTGACCTCGTGATCCACCCGCCTCGGCCTCCCAAAGTGCTGGGATTACAGGCTTGAGCCACCGCGCCCGGCCTTGTTTTTACTTATTTTTTAAAGACAGGGTCTTGGCTGGGCGCGGAGGCTCATACCTGTAATCCCAGCACTTTGGGAGAGCAAGGTAGGAGGACTGCTTCAGCTCAGGAGCCCAAGATCAGCCTGAGCAACATAGTGAGACTTCGTCTCTACTAACAATAAACAAAACAAAAAAAATTAGCCCAGTGTGCTGGCATATATCTGTAGTTCCAGATACTTGGGAGGCTGAGGTAGCAGAATGGCTTGAGCCAGGGAGATTGAGGCTGCAGTGAGACCCTACAGGGTCTTGCTCAGTTGCCGAGGCTAGGGTACTGCAGTTGTGTGATCACCACTCACCACAGCCTCAATCTCCCGGGCTCAGGCAATCTTCCCACCTCAGCCTCCAAGTAGCTGAAACTATAAGCACACACCACCATGCCTGGCTAATTTTTTAATTTTTTTTGCAGAGAAAGGGTCTTGCTGTGTTGTTCAGGCTGGTCTTGAACTCCTGGCCTCAAGCAATCCTCCTGCCTAGGCCCTTCAAAGTGCTGGGATTACAGGCACAAACTACCATATCTTGCCCAGGAAAACTTAAAATTCTATACTGCCATTCCTAACTACTTTGCACTGTGGAACCTATTCAAAATTAACCTCAAATGGGGGGAAAAAAAAAGTATTTATCCAGAAGCTTATATATAAACAGTTAAATCAAACTATAATTTAGAAATTATTTTTCTCACTATGGAGAGGAATTATATAAATTTTAGATAAACTTAAGATTCAAGACCATCTTACGAATTTAAGGCATCTGTAAAAAATTTTATCAATAAATATAACATCTCTTCCAAGCTGAGAACACTGACTCCAATTTTGCATATCCGGCAAACTTTCCCATCCCTCAAAAAGACCAGAAAGTCAGAGTCACAGCCAGGAAGCCCATTCTTCCCTACAAACATTTCATCAGGTCAAACGTTAAGACATGAGAAAATTCTAGGTGATTCCTAACCATCCACTCCCTAAGCAGGAAAGACAGCCCCAGAGAGCAGGCCCACAACAGTTCACCTCCAAGCTGGCTTCGGCTCTGCCACTTATTTGTGCCATGAGCTTTCACATACTCAAACTTTCACCAAGGTTCTACTAAGTGCATAGCACTGCTCCAGGAATTCAGGATGCAGCAGTGAAAAGACAGACTTAATACCTGCTCTCAAGGAGCTTAACGTAATAGGGGGAAAAGGAGAAAAAGCTCAGGCTCTCACCTTTCAGGTAGGTGCTTCAATACAAAGAAACTTCATGGAAACCATGCACTTCCAAAATGCAGTAGTTATTGGTATGGGTATGGGAATCAGACTGATCTACATGTGAATTCCTGCTCTTAGTAAATATCAGCTGAATAGATGGCACTTACTAACTTTAAGCAAGTGGCCCAACTCTTCTGCCTCAGTACTGCTGACGATAAATCCATAAAGCACAGCCTCTGCCATACCCTCAGTCTCCATAATAAAAGCTACTGCTCTGAAAGAGTCTGTGGACTGGTAAGAAGGTAGCATTTCATTTCCATTGCAATTCTTCATTCTGGTCTTCTACTAGTCGAAAACAAACCCCCTCAAACCCCCAAAATCATAGAGTTAAAACAACTTTCAGAAATAAAACTTACCTTCCTGCAGCTCTGGCCCCAATTCCCAAGTCCAACCAACAAACTAAAAGAAGTAAAGCCCTGTGTGCTGGAGGGGAAAGAAGTCATGGCTCCTCCCATTTCCCTGCCCATCACTCCCTCCTCTTTCAGCCCCAAGCCAGAGGCAAAAACAGAAGGGACACAGCTGAGAATAGGCATCACCTCAAATTACAAAGTACATGACACAGTGACTCAAGCACAAGGATGTAGCGCATTTTCTCCCACCTTGACACCCAGGAGCAGTGCAGGTCCTTATGGCTAATGAGAGGAACCACTTCTGCCTCTTCCAGCCTAGGTCACCAAAGCCTGCGGGCACTCAAGTCTGGGAGCCAAGCCAGCTTTCCCCAGCCTCTGTTCCCATGCACATACATCCACCTCTGGGACCTGGGGGTGGGGTGAGGGAAGACGCAAGTATTTCCAGGTTTCCTGACCATAATTAGCATGTCACTAGTACTTAATCCCAAACGAATTTTTAGTAAGAAAATTAGATTTTTTTCATGTAATATCTTGCTCTAATTCCGTTTTCTTTTTTCTTTTCTTTTCTTTTTTTTTGAGACAGTTTCACTCTTGTTCCCCAGGCTGAAGTGCAATGGCGTGATCTTGACTCACTAAAGCCTCCGCTTCCTGGGTTCCAGTGATTCTCCTGCCTCAGCCTCCTGAGTAGCTGGGATTACAGGCGCACGCCACCACGCTTGGCTAATTTTTTTGTATTTTTAGTAGAAACGGGGTTTCACCATGTTGTCCCGGCTGGTCTTGAACTCCTGACCTCAGGTGATCCACCCGCCTCAGCCCCTGAAAGTGCTGAGATTATAGGTGTGAGCCACCGTGCCTGGCTAATTCCATTTTCAAAAATCTTTCCATTATGATTCTTTGCAAAGGCCAATTTGAAAAAACACTTACCTGACAGTGGCCCAGACACAAGGAACACAGTCAAAAAGAGAAAGAAAAAGAAAAAGAGAGAAAAAGAAAAAGAGAAAAGAAAAGAAAAGAAAAGAAAAGAAAAGAAAAGAAAAGAAAAGAAAAGAAAAGAAAAGAAAGAAAAGCAATGCCATATCTAGGCATGAATCCTAGAAACAGACTCATGGTTAACGTAGAGGCCTATGTGAAGTACACTCACTGGCAGCACTGTCTACGAGCACCAACCTGGCAATAACTCATGTGCCCTGCATTACGAGGATTGTTAAATACATCATCACATAGGGGCACCTCACAGCCATTCCAAACTTCAAAGCAGAGCCACCACACTTCACTGAGTCAAAGAGGCCATCATTTAGAAATCGTACCACTGTCTCATACACGCCAAGAAAAACTGTGCCATATAACAATGACATGTCATCACACAACATATCCCAATTTCAGGCCTCCTCAAAGCTCTTGTCTTGTTTCTGTTTCCTCCGCCTGCTTCATGCTGGCTGGGACACACACCCTTCGAAAAAGTTCCTTTGTGTCCGTCTAGAAATTACCATATTTAATATCCACACTTTTGATGAAACCATCTTGGGCTACCTCAGTTCCCAAGGAGCCTGTTCTGACTCCTGCAGCCTCTGCTGTCTCTGTCATTAGCTATGCGCTCTCCCTTTCCAAATGAACTGGGAGCATCAGAGACAAAGGCTGGACATATTGTCATACTTACTGTCATGCACAGCACAGGGACAGAGCAACAGAGACGATGACGACAAACACATACCTCCTGAGAACTGTTCAAAGGACTTTACAAATATTAATTCAGTAATGCCTCACAACCCCAGGAGGCAGGTATCACTACCTCCTCATTTTCAGAGGAGGTAAACTGAGATCAAGGCAGAGGCAGGCCTTGAACCCAAGCCATCTTGCACAGTCCTCACTCTTAACCTCTATGCTACGTTCACTCTACATAACTGCCATGTACATCATAGACATTTATTGTTAAAATGAAAAGATAGGCTGGGCACAGTGACTCACGCCTATAATCCCAGCACTTTGGGAGGCCAAGGTGGGTGGATAACTTGAGGTCAGGAGTTAGAAACCAACCTGACGAACATGGTGAAACCCTGCCTCTGTGAAAAACACAAAAATTAGCCAGGCGTGGTGGCAGGTGCCTGTAATCCTAGCTACTCAGGTGGCTGAGGCAGGAGAATTACTTGAACTCAGGAGGCGAAGGTTGCAGTGAGCCAAGATTATGTCACTGCACTCTGGCCTGGGCAACAGAGCAAGACTCTATAAAAAAAAAAAAAAAAAAAAATTCACACCATACAAAATGATATGTGAGAAAAAGCTAAGTCAGCCTAGCAGCCTGGTTTTCTGGGGTCCCATCCCCAAAACCACCACTGTTTCTTTTCTATCATTCCAGAAATTATTTCTGCACTTACAAATTATTTCATGTGTATCTACCTATCTATCTATAGAGAAGGAGACATTATTTATTTCATTTACTTATTTATTTATTTTTAGATGGGAGTCTCACCTTGTCACTCAGGCTGGAGTGCAGTAACGCAATCTCAGCTCACTGCAACCTCCGCCTCCCGCCAGGTTCAAGCAATTCTCCTGTCGCAGCCCCCCAAGTAGCTGGAACTACTGGCACACATCACCACGCCCAGTTAATTTTTGTATTTTTAGTAGAGATGGGATTTCACCATGTCATCAGGCTGGTCTTGAACTCCCGAACTCAGATGATCTGCCCACCTTGGCCTCCCAAAGTGCTGGGATTATAGGCATGAGCCATCATACCTGGCCTATATATTTTTTTCTAAACCAATGAGCACATATTACTTCAAAAATGGAGAAATTTTTTAAAATTAGAAACACAAATGGGCAAATATACACTGTTTTGCACCTTGCTTTTTTCACTGATTATCTCTCTGAGCTTGATCCACATCTGTACCTGTGCTCTTTTTTTAAAATTCTAAGATGTAAACATTTTTACATTTTAACTTCATGGTTTTTCATGAAGTCAGAGGATCTTAGTGTGCTTGGACTTCATCAGGAAACAGGATCACAAAAAGCTTTTAAACATATATACTGGGCCGGGCACGGTGGCTCAAGCCTGTAATCCCAGCACTTTGGGAGGCCGAGGCGGGTGGATCACGAGGTCAAGAGATCGAGACCATCCTGGTCAATATGGTGAAACCCCGTCTCTACTAA
>NW_016107633.1:1030779-1040637 GCF_001604975.1 Cebus imitator
AAAAAAAAAAAAAAAAAAAAAAACATATATACTGGGAATTATTTTGGCAGCCACGTCTGGGCTGAATCAAGAAGCAGAGGCCAGGCAAGGTGGCTCATGCCTGTAATCCCAGCACTTTGGGAGGCCAGGGCAAGTGGATCACCTGAGGTCAGGAGTTCAAGACCAGCCTGGCCAATATGGTGAAACCCCATCTCTATTAAAAATACAAAAATTAGCCAGGCATGGTGGCGCATGCCTGTAATCCCAGCTACATGGGAGGCTGAGGCAGGAGAATTGCTTGAACCCAGGAGGCGGAGGTTGCAGTGAGCTGCGATTGCACCATTGCACTTGCAGCCTGGGTGACAGAGAGAGACTCCACCTCAAAAAAAAAAGAGAGAGACAGAAGCAGAGAGACCTACCAGGGACATGTGACATGCTACCACATGTACCTAAGGTACGTGGAGGATTAAACAAGGCAATGTAGACAATGTCCTCAGCATCAAACCTGGTTAGTACACTGAGTCAAAGGACTCAGCACAGGACCTGAAGTGCTGTTAGTGCCCAGTTAGACATTGTTATTAGTTATTTCAAGGATTGGTCCCACTTTCCAATGTCATTTCTCTCTACTCCTTATTTATACCTGTCTTTACCCTAAATCTCCTACAGCTCAAATACCTCATGCTTGCTCTCATCTCCACACCTTTGGACATGTCCTGCCCATGCCCAAGAGTCCACCCTGGCCAGGCGCGGTGGCTCACGCTTGTAATCCCAGCACTTTGGGAGGCCGAGGCGGGTGGATCACGAGGTCAAGAGATCGAGACCATCCTGGTCAACATGGTGAAACCCCGTCTCTACTAAAAATACAAAAATTAGCTGGGCATGGCGGCGCACGCCTGTAGTCCCAGCTACTCGGGAGGCTGAGGCAGGAGAATTGCTTGAACCCAGGAGGCGGAGGTTGCGGTAAGCCGAGATCGTGCCATTGCACTCCAGCCTGGGTAACAAGAGCGAAACTCTGTCAAAAAAAAAAAAAGAGTCCACCCTTCTTGCTATAGTGCTGGACTTACCTTTTACCACAGTACTCAGCTCAAGAACAGCCTTCTCCAGAAAGTCTTCCCTGAGAACTGCAGGCTAAATTCCCTGGATGAGCAGTTTAGGAAGAGCTTATCTGTCATTACTTCCCACTGTTTATCAGCTTTGTCAATGTACCCAGAAGCAAGCAGTTTCATAGGGACTGATTATTTAGGCTATCTAAGCTCAAAGATGACTGATGTATGAACCAGAAGACCAGTTAGTAGTTTATGAATACCAGCAAGAGCTAATACTCTCACTGAATACTTATCACAGGTGCTGGATAGCATGCTCAGAGCCCTCACTGCAACACTAAGGGGAAGTGCTACTATTATCCCCATTCTACAAATCAGAAAATTGAAAGATTAGCCAACATCCCAAGACCAAGATCTGATCCAAGCAGCTTAGATGCAGAGCTCTCAACCACTCACATTCTCTCTTACCAAGAAATCTTCACATGAAGCTATCTTCTACTCAGAGGATATTGGAAGAACAGATGCTAAGCAAGGGAGACCCTCACAGCCAGAGGCATCAACAGGGACATGCCCATCTGTGTGGTAGTGCAAAGGCCTTGTGGAAGGAACGCTGCATACAGCTACTCTGGTCAGGCCCACAGACAGTGCTAAAGACACACCACCTAATTCCTCTCTTGGACCTGCCACCCCAGTTTCCAGACATCATCCCAGTCCTCTCCCAGAAACACAAGTATTTCTTCTGAGGATACAAAATTAAGTTTAAGCTTTCTGGCTACACATTCCAAGCATGCCTTCTTGGGGTTATAGCTGGGTCAGTTTGGTTGAATTTAAAGTTTTCCCTGAGATTCTTCAAACTACATTTACAAAATGTCTTTTGACTTAATATCTTTTCTGTGGATAGCTAATGTGTTGTAACATTTATTCTATTTCATTCTCAGATGATCATTCATTCCTTCAACAAATACTTCATCATTTCCAGGACACTGTGTTCTGGGCCCTGGAGATCAAAGCAGTGACCAAGACACTCAAAATCTCTGAAACCTGGGAGAGGCTACTTGGTGTCTCCCCTTCTAGGGACTTCTAATACTTTATGACAATTGCTTATTTGGCATTCATCCCAGGCTGTGCTATTGGACTCTCTATTCTGATCTTCCAGTAAAGTAACTGGTCCATACTGTAGGTACTCCACAAATGTGAGCTAATTCAATTAATGACTCAATTCACTCTCCTCTTTCACATCCAGAGTAGGATCACGTTAAATCTGAAATCCCTTAAGAAAACTGTACAAAGTCGAAATCAAGATGTGGTAATAGAAAGCAAATGGCAAATACAATCCAAATCAAGAAGGAAGATGTGATCCATCAGCTGGTAAGAACCTTAGAGTCAGGAAGAACAGGACACCTTGGTAAGTGATTATTTATTTATTTATTTATTTACTTATTTTGAGAAAGGATCTAGCTCTGTTGCTTGGGCTAGAGTGCAACGGCACAATCATAGTTCACTGAATCCTTAACCTCTCAGGCTCAAGCAATCCTCCTGCCTCAGCCTCCCAAGTGGCTGAAACTACAGGCACGTGCCACCACGCCCAGATAATTTTCTGGGCTCACTATGTTGCCTAGGCTGATCTCAAACTCCTGTGCGCAAGCAATTCTCCCAGTTTGGCCTTTCAAAGTTCTGGGATCACAGGCATGAGCCTCTGCACCGGGCCTAAAATTCATTTTTTTTTTGTTTTTGTTTTTGTTTTTGAGAAGGAGTTTTGCTCCTGTTACCCAGGCTGGAGTGCAATGGCGCGATCTCGGCTCACCGCAACCTCCGCCTCCTGTGTTCAGGCAATTCCCCTGCCTCAGCCTCCCGAGCAGCTGGGACTACAGGCACGCGCCACCATGCCCAGCTGATTTTTTGTATTTTTAGTAGAGACGGGGTTTCACTGTGTTGACCAGGATGGTCTCGATCTCTTGACCTCGTGATCCACCCGCCTCAGCCTCCCACAGTGCTGGGATTACAGGCGTGAGCCACTGCGCCCGGCCTGCTAAAATTCATTTTTTGAAGAGATGAAGGTCTTACTACATTGCCCAGGCTGGTCTCCAACTCCTGAGATCAAGTAATCCTCCCACTTTGTCCTTGCAAAGAAGTCATATTTTCTTCACCTAGAGAAAGTATGGCCTCCAGAAAAAAGAGGGCAGGAGAAAAAGAACTGACTTGCAGGAAAGTCTAGGTCAGGGGGTCACTAAGTGGTAGCAGAGATGAGGAAGTAAGGTGGTTCTCTACCCAGAACTCATATCCTGGATGAGTGAGAAGGAACATGTTTTGGTTGAGAGGGTAAGAGGTACAAAGCCAGGCTTCAGAAAATGCCCCAAAGTAGATGTAGGAAGAGAAGCAGTAAAGACAAATGAGAAAGTATACTCACAGATTTCAGGAAATGACCACACTAGTTCCAAGTCAAGAAGGCCAATCAAGGCCAGGCGTGGTGTCTCACACCTGTAATCATGAGATGGATGGATCATTTGAAGTCAGCAGATTGAGACCAGTCTGGCCAACATGGTGAGACCCCCGTCTCTACTAAAAATACAAATATTAGCCAGGCTTGGTGGCACAGACCTGTAATCCCAGCTACTTGGGAAGCTCAGGCAGGAGAATTGCTTGAACCCTGAAGCCAGAGGTTGCAGTAAGCCGAGATAGTGCTATTGCACTCCAGCCTGGGCAACAAAGCAAGACTCTTTGTATAAAAAAAAAAAAAAAAAAAAAAAAAGGAAGAAGGCCAATGCATGAGAGATTCACAAGAGCAAGAAAGAACAGCTCATTATGCCAAATACCTGCCATCACAGTCAAGGAAAATGATTAAGCAATGGCTGCTGCATGCATCAATTAGGGGATCCCCAAGAGGGCAGTTTCAGTAGAGATAAAGACATTTGAAGCACAAGCACAACCTCTGTTGCTGTTTTTCCTTAGCCAAACAAGATTCAGGCTCTCTGTGAACTTACACTTAAGAGAAAACAGCAACCAGCTTTTCAATAACTCCAAAACAAATCAATTTCTTATCTAAACCAACATGTTTTTGCCTACCTAGGAAGATCATCATTTTTCACTAAGGACAAAGTCACAGGAGGAAAAGAGTGATTGGCTGGGCATGGTGGTGGTTCACACCTGTGATCCCAGCTCCTTGGGAGGCTGAGGCAGGAGAATTGCTTGAACTCGGGAGGCAGAGGTTGCAGTGAGCCAAGATCGGCCACTGCACTCCAGTCTGGGGGACAGAGGGAGACTCTGACTCAAAAAAGAGAGAGAGAGAATGGACACCTAACCCATGTGATATCCCAGCCTGATAGCTTTCAGGAACAATTATTTTCCTATAGACTTGGAAGACCCACTTGACACATGGATCCTGGTATATTAGGCTACAGGTTTTCAACAGAATAAACATTTACTCAAATTTTCGCAGAATCACATGCAATGTGCTTAAAAAAAAAAAAAAAGGATGCTTAAAACAAGGTCTTCCAAAAATCCAGAGATAATTTTAGATTGAAAAATCTAGGCTTGCCAAGGGAATCTGAGAACTTTTCTATCTTGGTCTCCAATGCTAACCTACGTATTTGTGTGCAAAAATAGAGGAAGATTAGAATCTCAAATGCCAGACTGAAAAGTTGCCACAACAAACCTGAATTCTTCATATGGAGTTTGTTATCTTGTCAGCAAGAAAGCAAATGAAGTGGCAATTAACTAAACTTTTTGCTTTAAAGATAAAAAGAAAAAAATCTCAAACATGAAATATTCCCTGGACTTGTAATGGAAAATGATTTTTTTAAAGAAAATATTGTGCAGATATTGTGAAAATACAGTCATTTTTAAAGAAACTTGAAAACATCTAAGCATACATGAAATCTAAATATGAACTTTGTAAGTAGCCCTTATAAACATATATTTAGAACTTCTGGTCTAAAATGTGATAAAATGATAAGTTTACATATTATTCAATAAATCTGGAACTGACTAGCCATTTAGAAAATACTTCATATTTTAAACCAAAAATGAATTTTAGGTAGATTAAAGGCAAAAAATAAAATAATAAAACCATGAAATGATAAGCAAACATGGATTTTTTTGTTGTTTTTTGAGATAGTCTCACTCTATTGCCTAGGCTGCAATGCAGTATCAGGACCTTGGCTCATTGCAACCATCGGCTCCAGCGCTCAGCCTCCCAAGTAGCTGGCACTACAGGAGTGAGTCACCATGCCTGGCTAATTTTTTCGTATTTTTTTAGTTGAATCTGGGTTTCACCACGTTGGGCAGGCTGGTCTCGAACTCCCGACCTCAAGTGATCTGCCCACCTCGGCTTCTCAAAGTGCTGGGATTACAGGCATGAGCCATCGCGCCCCGGCCAGAGCTTTTTTTATAACATTCAAACAAAGAAAAATTTTCCAAATATGTCAAAGAAAAGAAATACCATGTACTTAAAAAATGAACATAATGTTACAGCCGGAAGAGGTGGCTCATGCCTATAATCCCAACACTTTGGGAGGCCTATGTGGGCGCATCATCTGTGATCAGGAGTTCAAGACCATCCTGGTCAGCAGGGCAAAACCCTGTCTCTACTAAAAATACACAAATTAGCCGGGTGTGGTGGTAAGCGTCTGTAATCCCAGCTACTCCAGAAACTAAAGCAGGAGAATCGCTCGAACTCGGGAGGCAGAGGTTGCAGCGAATCTAGATCGCACCACTGCCCTCCAGCCTGGGTGACAAAGTGAGACAGTCTACAAAAAACAAGTTACTTTTGACCCCATTTGTAAATTTATTCTAAGACAAAATTAGACCGGGTGTAGTAGCTCACACTTGTAACCCAACACTTTGGGAGGCCAAGGTGAGAGCGTCGCTTGAGGCCAGAAGTTTGAGACCAGCCTGGGCAACAGTCTCCTATTGAAAAAAAGACAATAATCAGACAAGTCCTTGTGGCAGAATTGTTTATCTTGTGACAAACTGGAAACGATCTAAGTGCTCATCAGTGGTTACATCTCGCACTGTAAACTCCATAAAAATAACAATATCTATTTGTAATTATTGATAATCACCAAAATCTTGGCAGTGGTTGTCACCGAATGGTAGACGAGCAGATGATTGTCATTTTCTCCCTTAGATTTTTTGTGTCATCTTGAGCGTTTTGCCAGGAGAGGAGAATGAACTGCTTTTATAATGGGGATGCGGGGCCAGAATAAGCTATTTTAAAACTGCAGACCCCTCAAGCTGAGTCTTTCTCTGGCAAATTTGTGAGAAGTCTAAACAAAATTCTTATCATGCCAACCAGGCATGCTTCTTTCCTCGCACCGCGCGGCGCAGGAAGACACACCCCTGACCCTGCGCTCGCCCCCTCGGGCGCGGGTCCTTCAAGCTCAGCCCCGGCCCTCCCGGTCCCCGCGGACCCTCCCTCCGGCCCAATGCGCCAGCGGGCTCCGCAGGGCCGGAAAAGCGCGTTCCTTGGCAGCCCGGAGCCGCCGGGAAGGTGCGCGCAGACGGCCCGGTAGCCCCGGGGTGACTTGAGGGCCGCCTCCACCGCCAGCCCCAGCGGACCCCGGCTGCCTGCAGGCCGCCTCCCTCCGCGGGCTTCCGGGAGCGGGTCCCGGCGCCAGCTCGACCTCCCGGGCCCCGGCGACCCGAGGAAGCGCCCCCTTTCTCCGCCTGACGGGCACCGGCCCGCCCCTGCTGTGCCGCCGCCGCCAAGTCCCCGCCGCGCCCCCCGGTCCCGGGTTCGCGCCAGGAGGCCCCTCTGGGCTTCCGTCGGCCCGGCCAGCGCCCGCTAAGCCGGGCGTCCTCCACAGCGGGCGGGCAAGGGGCGGGAGCCCACGGCCCCGCGCCCTGCGGCCCCGATCGGAGCGGCGCCCCGAGAGCCAGTCTCGCCGTCAGCCCTGGCTGCGGCCCGCGGCCCCGCTGCCCACCGCCCACCACCCACCGCCCGACCCCGCCCGCCAGCGCCCGCCTGCGCCCGCCGCGCCCGCTCCTCACCTGCGTCGCGCCCCGGCCCCCAGCGCACCGCCCTGGACCGGCTGTGTACACCGGAAGTGACGTCTCCGGCCCGGCCCCGACCCCGCCCCGGGCGGACGCGGGGCGGCTGCGGATCCCGCGCCTGCAGCGGACCCTCCCCGCGCACGAGCGGGGAGAGGGCGCCCCGTAGCCTTCTCTCCTGGGGACCCCGATCTTCCGAGAGGGATGGCTGGGGTGGTGGTTGAGGACTGGTGGCCAGAGTCGAAGGTCTTCCCAGATTCTCCACCATGGCTTGGCCCCTGGGCGGTAGGGGTCGGCGGCGTCCTCCTGGATTTATTACTGAAATTGATTACTGGCGTATCGAGCGTTTCCTAGATGCCAGGCCCCGGCGGGCACTGCAGGAACGGGTAGTGCTGTCTCCGACATAGGTTTATTCCTCAATGGTAAACACACAATACCATTGTCACAAATCCGGGTGATAATATATTACCAATGGTGACAAGTGGTAGGAGGGGAAAGAGTAAGAGGGAGGGAGAGAGTACCCTGACCTAGTTAGTGAAGGAGGGTGATCCGGGAATTCCCCCAGGAGCTGAGGTCCTAAAGGGGAGAAGGGAGGAAAACACATTACACAGAAGAAACAGCAAGTGTTTTCCAGTTTTGCGGGCTTTGGTTTTTTTTTTGTTTTTTTTTTTTTTTGAGACGGAGCCTTGCTCTGTCGCCCAGGCAGTGGTGGAGTGCAGTGGCGTGATCTTGGCTCACTACAACCCCCATCTTCTGGGTTCCTGGTCTCAAACTCCTGACCTCAAGTGATCCGCCCGCCTCGGCCTCCCAGAGTGCTGGTATTACAGACGTGAGCCACGGAGCCCGGCCCAGTTTTGGGTTCTAATACTAAATCAGGGTGGTGAGAAGTTGGCTCTTACTTGACAGTGTTGCAAAACGAATGAGTTTTAAGCAAGAGGTGATTTGTCCATACTTGAGAGTGTAAAGGGATTACTCCAGCTGCAGTGTGGAGAAGGAAGGACTAGGGAGAGGAGGCAAGAGTGGATATAAATGTGTACACCCATGTTCATATTAGGAGGTGGAAGCAACCCAATGTCCATCCACGGATGAATGGGTACACAAATGTGGTATAAACATAAAATAGAATATTATTCAGCGTTATAAAGGAAAGAGGCCAGGCAAAGTGGCTCATGTAATCCTAGCACTTTGGGAGGCCGAGGCAAGTGGATCACCTGAGGTCAAGAGTTTGAGACCAGCCTGTCCAACATGGAGAAACTCTGTCTCGACTAAAAATACAAAATTAGCCAGGTATGGTGGCACATACCTGTAGTCCCAGCTACTCGGGAGGCTGAGGCAGGGGAATCGCTTGAACCCGGGAGGCAGAGGTTGCGTTGAGCCAAGATCACGCCTTTGCACTCAAGCCCGGGCAACAAGAGTGAAACTCCCTCTCGAAAGAAAGAAAGAGAGAGAGAGAGAGAAAGTCACTCTCAGTGGGAGGTGGTGGCTTACACTCGTAATTCCAGCATTTTGGGAGGCTGAGTTGGGAGGGTCACTTGAGGCTAGGAGTTGAAGACCAACCTGAGCAACAAAGTGGGACTCCATCTCAACAAAAAATCTGAAAAATTAGCTGGGCATAGTGGTGCCCACTTGTAGTCCCAGTTACTGGGGAGGCTGAGGTAGGAGGATCACTTGAGCCTACAAGTTCAAGACTGCAGTGAGATATGATTGTGCCACTGCACTCCTGCTGGGCAACAGAGTAAAACCCTGTCTCAAAAAAAAACAAAAGTTACTCTCAGCAAACAACCCCAATGCCCCCTCCACCACCAAGAACACTTGGCTATGAAAACCCCTTTCCTGAAGGTTCTTCTTTTAGACATTCGCACTGAAACTAACATGTAAAAGCCCAGCCTAGAAGCCCTGGCTTATACTGCCATAGAGAATGCACAAGCAGGCCGGGTGTGGTGGCTCATGCCTATAATCCCAGCACTTTGGGAGGACTAGGCGGGTGGATCACGAGGTCAGGAGTTCAAGACCAGCCTGGACAAGATGGTGAAAACCCGTCTCTACAAAAAATACAAAAACTGGCTAGGCATGGTGGAGGGCATCTGTAATAACTACCCAGAAGGCTGAGGCAGAGAATTGCTTGAACCTGGGAGGCGGAGGTTGCGGTGAGCCAAGATTGCACCACTGCACTCCAGCCTGGGCAACAGAGCAAGACTCCATCAAAAGAAACCAAAAATAGGGGGTGGGGATGGAGGAGAGGGTGGGGAAGGATAACATGGGGAGAAATGCCAGATATAGTACGAACCTAAAGTAAATTAAATAAATTAAAAAAAAAAGAAACCAAAAACAAAAACCAAAAAATAAGAAAATGCACCCTGATCTCAGCAGGAGCTGGCTCTCCCTGCTGAGAAAAAAAAAATTCGATTTGCTCCAGCTGGCTTTTCTTAGAGCTTCACATTCCTATTGTCAGAGAAGCTGCAGAATGAGAACATCCCACTTAGAGGCACCTCAGGTGTTCTAGAACTGATTGTCTTTCTTTTTTTTCTTTTTGAGATGGAGCCTCGCTCTATTGCCCAGGCTGGAGTACTGTGGCATGATCTCAGCTCACTGCAACCTCCACCTCCCAGGTTCAAGCAATTCTCCTGCCTTAGCCTTTCAAGTAGCTGGGACTACAGGTGCACACTACTGCGCCCAGCTAATTTTTTTGTATTTTTAGTAGAGATGGGTTTTCACCATGTTGGCAAGGATGGTCTCTATCTCTTGACCTTGTGATTTGCCTGCCTCAGCCTCCCAAAGTGCTGGGATTGCAAGCATGAGCCACTGTGCCCAGCCCAGAACTGATTTTCTTTCTTTTTTTTTTTTTTTT
>NW_016107633.1:1040942-1042800 GCF_001604975.1 Cebus imitator
GGGTTCAGGCAATTCTCCTGCTTCAGCCTCCTGAGTAGCTGGGATTACAGGCACACGCCACCATGCCCAGCTGAATTTTTGTATTTGTAGTAGAGAGGGGGTTTCACCATGTTGACCAGGATGGTCTTGATCTCTTGACCTCGTGATCCACCCGCCTCGGCCTCCCAAAGTGCTGGGATTACAGGCTTGAGCCACCGCGCCCGGCAGTTTTTGTATTTTTAATAGAGATGAGTTTTCACTATGTTGTCCAGGCTGGTCTCAAACTCCTGACCTAAG
Source organism: Cebus imitator (assembly GCF_001604975.1). Classification (NCBI taxonomy): domain Eukaryota; kingdom Metazoa; phylum Chordata; class Mammalia; order Primates; family Cebidae; genus Cebus; species Cebus imitator. Next base: position 1,041,219 of record NW_016107633.1, read on the forward strand.
GTGATCCACCCACCTCAGCCTTCCAAAGTGCTACGATTACAGGCATGAGCCACCATGCCCAGCAGAGCTGATTTTCTTAAGCAGCCAAAGTTATTACTGTTGGCTGGTGCATTCTTTATGGAAATAAAAGCCAGGACTTCGAGGCTGGGCTTTTCCATATTAGTTTCAGTGGAAATGTCTGAAAGACTGAAAGAAGAGCCTTCAGAAAAGAGGTTTTCACAGCCAAGTGTTCCTGGTGGTGGAGGGAGCAATGGGGTTGTTTGCAGAGAGTAACTTTTTTTTTTTTTTGAAACAGAGTCTCACTCTGTCACCAGGCTGAAGTGCAGTAGCGTGATCTTGGCTCACTGCACCCACCGTCTCCCGAATTCAAACAATTCTCTGCCTCAGCCTCCTTAGTAGATGGGACTACAGGCACTTGCCACCACACCCAGCTAATTTTTTGTATTTTTAGTAGAGATGGGTTTTCACCGTGTTGGCTAGGATGGTTTTGATCTCCTGACCTCGTGATCTGCCCGCCTCGGCCTCCCAAAGTGCTTGGATTACAGGTATAATCTTTTTTTTTAGACAGGGTCTCACTCTGTTGTCCAGCAGGAGTGCAGTGGCACAATCATAGCTCACTGCAGCCTTGAACTGCTGGGCTCAAGCAATCCTCCCACCTCAGCCTCCCCAGTAACTGGGACTACAAGTGGGTGCCACCATGCCCAGCTAATTTTTCAAGTTTTTGTAGAGATGGAGTCCCACTTTTTTGCCCAGGTTGGTCTTCAGCTCCTAGCCTCAAGTGATCCTCCCACCTCAGCCTCTCAAAGTGCTGAGATTACAGGTGTGAGCTAATTCTTTTTTTTAAATAGAGACAGGGTTTCACCATGCTAGCCAGGCTGGCCTTGAACTCCTGACCTCAAGTGATCTGCGCCTCGGCCTCTCCAGGTGCTGAGATTACAAGCATAAGCTGTCGCGCCCAGTCTAGGTTGAATGCTTTTTGGAGGAGTTCCAAACAATAAAACTTATGAGCATCCCCTCAGATTCTTAAACCCATCAGGGGCCAAGGCTAAGGGGCATGAGAAATCTTGGGTCCATCTGGTTAAAGAAACTAGAACTCTGTCTCCTTTTCCCATGTGAGCGGACTTTCCTTTTAGTTATCAAAATGGAATAACCCCAACTCCTTGTCACTAAAACAAGAGGGGATTTATTAGCCCTAACAAAAAGGGCACTGTGGCTGTCAGAATGGCTGTCCTTGGCAGTGATCTGGAAGGAGCTCACAGCCAGCCAGCCACCCCACAGCTTATCGGCTCCCTCCAGGCACAGTGAGAAGGACCTCTTAACGGGTTGAGTCTTCATTCCTGCCACACAGTGCCAAAGTCCTCCAAGCCAGCTCTGAAGTTGCTACGTGGCTCCAATCGGAGATGTTTTTAATTTTATTTTATTGATGGATTGATTGAGATGGAGTCTCAGTCTGTCACCCAGGCTGGAGTACAGTGGTGCAAACTCGGCTCACTGCAACCTCTGCCTGCTGGGTTCAAGCAATTCTCCTGCCTCAGCCTCTCACGTAGCTGGGACTACAGGTGCACACCACCATGCCCGGCTA
>NW_016107633.1:1044340-1047960 GCF_001604975.1 Cebus imitator
AGTAGAGACGGGGTTTCACCATGTTGACCAGGATGGTCTCGATCTCTTGACCTTGTGATACACCCTCCTCGGCCTCCCAAAGTGCTGGGATTACAGGCATGAGCCACCGCGCCCGACCTGTTTGTTTGTTTTTTGAGACGGAATCTTGCTCTGTCACACAGGCTGGAGTGCAGTGGTGTGATCTCAGGTCACTGCAACCCTAGCCTCCTGGGTTCAAGTGATTCTTCTGTCTCAGCCTCCCAAGTAGCTGGGATTACAGGCCTGTCCCACCATGCCTGGCTAATTATTGTATTTTTTGTAGAGACAGGATTTCATTATGTTGGCCTGGCTGGTCTCAAACTCCTGACCTCAAGTGATCCCCCACCTCGGACTCCCAGAGTGTTGGGATTACAGGTGTGAGCCACTGCATCTGGCCTATGAGGTGTTGTAAGCACAAGTCGTGACCTGGGTTGAAGAAGGCTGCAGAGCAAGCCATTGACAGTTTAGAAACCAGACCCAGACAGGCATCTGATTCAGGGACACCTCCAGGCCGAACTTATAGTGGATGTGGGTAGCCCAGCATTGCTTGCTTAATCTGTCAAGGAAGGCCTCTAGATGAAGGAGCAGTAGCAGTGTGGGACACAGGCGTCCCCACTGCAGACCGCTGGCTAGCCACAGACCCAGAGGTGTGCAGCTGGTCCTGCTAGCTCACAGCCCTGTGATTTATTTTTAGATCTATGACTCAGAGGCCTAGACCAGTACTGAGGCCGTGGGGAAAGGAGTCTCTGCCTGGGGCCTGGCTTCTTTGGATAGCATGGGTCTGTTTGACACCATGATCTCACTCTCATCAGACCATGGTTTCGGCAATACAACTTCCAGAAGGACACCATCTCGTTTTTTCCGCTCTTTTGTTTTAAGACAGAGTCTCGCTCTGTCACCCAGGCTGGAGTGCAGTGGCATGATCTCAGCTCACTACAACCACCGCCTACTAGGTTCAAGTGATTCTTCTGCCTCAGCCTCCCAAGTAGCTGAGACTACAGACATGCACCACCACGGCCGACTAATTTTTGTATTTTTAGTAGAGATGGAGTTTCACCATGTTGGCCAGGCTGTCTCAAACTCCTGACCTCAAGTGATCCACCCAATTTGGCTTCCCAAAGTGCTGGGATTACAGGTGTGAGCCACTGTGTGTGGCCACCATCTCTTAAGGCTTCCAGATTAGATGCCTTCTCTAAGACAAGTGACAGAGTTTGACAATCAGATTTGTGTTCCCTAAAGTGCATTCTGGCCACTGCACAGGATATGGCACAGAGGAATGCAGCATGAAGACAGGATAACCAGTGAGGAGATTACCATCTTCCACGCAAGAGATGAAGGGGCTTTGAACTAGGGTAGAGGCAGAGATTTTCTCACTCAAGACGGGAAACCAAGCACAAATATTTACCTTCTTTGTCTTTAAGACTACACTGGCTGGGCGCGGTGGCTCATGCCTATAATAATCCCAGCACTTTGGGAGGCTGAGGCAGGCAGATCACCTGAGGTCAGGAGTTCAAGACCAGCCTGACTAACATGGTGAAACCCCTTCTCTATTAAAAATACAAAATTAGCCAGAAGTGATGACACATGCCTGTAATCCCAGCTACTTGGGAGGCTGAGACAGGAGAATCGTTTGAACCCAGGAGGTGGGGGTTGCACTGAGGTGAGATCGCACCACTGCACTTCAGCCTGTGAAACAGGAGCAAAACTTCATCTCAAAAAAAAAAAAAAAAAGACTGCCTTAAAGGCTGCTCTGCCTATGGAGTAGCGATTCTTTTATTCCTTTAATTTTTTAATAAAGTTGTTTTCATGTAAAAAAGAGTGCATTAAAATGTCAACAAATGAATAAATTGACAGTTATAAATAGAATTGGGCAGAAAAAACCCTGTGAAGTATTTTTCTTTCTAAAATAATTATATATATATATATATATACACACACACACATATATATTTGAGACAGAGTCTCGCTCTTTCACCAGGCGCTAGGCTGGAGTGCGGTGGTGCGATCTCAGCAACCTCTGCCTCCCGGCTTCAAGCAATTCTCCTGCCTCAGCCTTCTCAGTAGCTGGAACTACAGGCGTGCGCCACTATGCCCAGCTAATTTTTGTATTTTAGTAGAGACAGGGCTTCACTATGTTGGCCAGGTTGGTCTCCATCTCTTGACCTCGTGATCCACCCACCTGAGCCTCCCAAAGTGCTGGGATTTCAGGCATGAGCCCCATGCCCGGCCTATTTTTATATATATTTTTGAGACAGAATCTGGCTCTGTTGCCCAGGCTGAAGTGGAGTGGCACAATCATGTCTCACTGTAGCCTTAACCTCCTGGGCTCAAGGGAGTCCTCCTACCTCAGCCTCCTGAGTAGCTGGGGCCAGAGGTACACACCACTGTGCCCAGCTAATTTTTAAATTTTTTAAATTTTATTTATTTTTTTGAGACAGGGTCTCCCTGTGTTGACCAGGCTATAGTGCATGGCAAGATCACAGCTCACTGCAGCCTCAGCCTCCTGAGCACAAGCAGTCCTCCTTCCTCAGCCTCCTGAGTAGCTGGGACCACAGGGACATGCCAGCATGCCTGGCTAACTTTTAGTTTTATTTGTAGAGATGGGGTCTCCCTGTGTTGCCCAGGTTGGCCTCAATCTCTTGTCCTCAAGTGATCCACCTGCCTCGACTTCCCAAGGTGCTAGGATTACAGGCATTAGCCACCTGCACCCGGCCACGACTCTTCCTTTTGCTTGTTTTTCGAAACGGTTTGCTGCTGAATTATAACCCATGCTGACTGCAGTAGTGAGAAACAGGTTTGTTCTACTGTGCATACCTTCAATTAGGATTCCTCTTTCCAAGTCCCCTTCTCACTTGCGTCTCATGTTGTAGTGCCGGCTCACAGGCAGAAGCCTTCCAGAGGCCCAGGCAGGTGGCTCCTCCCACACATTAGTGCCTCTTGCGAGTGGTCCAGGAGGCAGCACCCTACGCTCTGCCTGGGGTTGCCATGCTTCCAGCTGCTTTTGTCAGTCTAGAAAGTTGCTGAAAAATACCTCACAGGGCCAGGCGCAGTGGCTCATGCCTGTAATCCCAGCACTTTGGGAGGCCGAGGTGGGTGGATCACTGAGGTTAGGAGTTCAAGACCAGTCTGGCTAACATGGTGAAACCCCATCTCTACTAAAAATACAAAAATTAGCCAGGTGTAGTGGTAGGTGCCTGTAATCTCAGCTACTTGGGGGGCTGAGGCAGGAAAATTGCTTGAACCCAGGAGGCAGAGGTTGCAGTGAGCCGAGATTGTGCCACTGCACTCCAGCCTACATGATAGAGTGAGACTCAGTCTCAAAAATAAATAAAAAAATAAATATCAATGATTAACAGGAAAAAAAAAAGGAATATTCTTCTCTGTAGATATCTGTGGGAGCTGAAGAGATTGGCATCCTACAACAGAGCCCTCTGGGATTCAGAAATCTCAAGAATAAAGATCACTACCTTAAAGCAAACACTGCTAGTTAACAAATCCTGGTCACACAGAGAGCTTCTTCTAATGACAGCCAAGAATCCTCTGATTTTTTTTTTTTTTTTTGAGACGGAGTTTCACTCATGTTACCCAGGCTGGAGTGCAAT
>NW_016107633.1:1048077-1050043 GCF_001604975.1 Cebus imitator
CACCACCATGCCCAGCTAATTTTTTGTATTTTTAGTAGAGACAGGGTTTCACCATGTTGACCAGGATGGTCTCGATCTCTTGACCTCGTGATCCACCTGCGTCGGCCTCCCAAAGTGCTGGGATTACAGGCTTGAGCCACTGCGCCTGGCCTCCTCTGATATTTTAATAAAGCCTACTGCAGGAAAGAAACCAAGAAAAACCATAGCAAAGGAAAAAAAAAATAGGAGAAAAAAAACTAAGAGATACAGGGATTAAATTTTTTTCTTTCTTGAGATGGAGTCTTGTTCTGTAGCCCAGGCTGGAGTGCAGTGGTGCAATCTTGGCTCACCACAACCTCTGCCTCCCGGGTTTAAGTGATCCTCCTCCCTTAGCCTCCTGAATAGCTGGGACAGCAGTCATGTACCACCCAGCCAGGCTAATTTTTGTAATTTTGTAGAGATAGGATTTCATCATGTTGGCCAAGCTGGTCTCAAACTCGTGGCCTCAAGTGATCTGCCTGCCTCAGCCTCCCAAAATGCTGGAAGTACAGGCATGAGCTGCTGCACCCGGCCGAATGGGCAGCTTTTATATCTAAGTAAAAGAGACTTCTAGTGAAAGCACAGGGAGGATGGTATGAAAATATTATACGGCCAGGCACGATGGCTCAAGTCTGTAATCCCAGCACTTTGGGAAGCCGAGGTGGGTGGATCACAAGGTCAGGAATTCAAGACCAGCCTGACCAACATGGTGAAACCCCATTTCTACAAAACATACAAAAATTAGCTGGGTGTGCAGTAAGCAGAGACCATGCCACTGCACTCCAGCATGGCCGATGGAGCGAGACTCTGTCTCGAAAAAAAAAAGAAACAAGAAAACATGAGAAAGAAGATGTGACAGAGACCTTACCGTCTAGAAAGCACCCTGAGGAGGAATTCCAGTAAACAAAGGAATGGAAAATATGGTTCCAGTGAAGGCGAAATCCCATGATCATGACTGCTGACTCCTGGAAGCAATATATTTGAGTTTTATTTGTACCTATCTTTTTTGAAAACTATTTTTCCTTTTTAGAGATGAGAATCTCACTGTATTGCCCAGACTGGTCTCAAACTCCTCGGCTCAAGCTATCTGCCTGCCTCAGCGTCCCAAAGTGCTGGGATTATTGGCATGATCCACCGCGCTCGGCCTGCTTGGATTTTAGGAGAATGGTGGGAGGTTATGGAAGAACAGTCTCTACGAAAAAAAAGGAGATTTTGTAGACTAAGTCATAGTATGGTTGAGGAGTTGGAAAAACTTGATAATATAATAAAGGCAACAAATATCAGTAAGAATGAGCATTCAGAAACTCCAGAAAAAACCCAAAAGCTGTACAGAAAATAGTCCAAAGAAGAAATGGTCTGAAATAAGCTAGAAAGTTGGTGCATACAGGAGAATGGAATAGATTCCAAGTAACAGAGAACATCCAAGAGCCAATCAAAAACTCTAGGGGAAAAAGTTGTAAACAAACAAAAAGAAAACCAAGATAATACCTACAGCTGGGCGCAGTGGCTCACGCCCATAATTTCAGCACTTTGGGAGGCAGAAGCAGGCAGATCGCTTGAGCCCAGGAGTTCAAGACTAGCCTGGGCAACATGGCAAAACCATGTCTCTACAGAACATTTAAAACTTTGCCTGGTGTGGTGGCACACCTGTAGTCCCAGCTACGCTGGAGGCTGGGGTGGGAGGATTGCCCGAGTCCAGGAGGTTGAAGTGAGCTGTGTTCGCACCACTGCATTTCAGCCTGAGAGTGAGACCCTGTCTCAAAACAAAAAGCTCACTGGAGATTGTTGGTGATCTTACCAAGAACTGTTTTAGTGGAATAGGTCAAGTGGCTTGAGAAGTGAAGTCTCCTTTCATTTCAGGGGTCCTGACAGTTAAACAGGAGTGGGAAGTGTAGGATCCCAGGATAATCTCCTTTTTCTCTCTTTTCTTTTCTTTTTTTTTTTTTTT
>NW_016107633.1:1051048-1065321 GCF_001604975.1 Cebus imitator
AAGAGGGAAACTCCGTCTCAAAAAAAAAAAAAAAGAAACAGAGGGCAAGACCACTTGCTGACTGCAGAGAGGTGATTATAGAAATACACCAGTTTTTATGGCAAGGTTGAGGGCCCAGTGATGACAGAAATGTACCCAGTTTTGATGGCAAAGTTGAGGACCAAGGTTGAGGGTAGGGATCAGAATTACAGTGGCACTAAGTTGCTCAACTGTGATTCTCGTCCTCAGGCCTCAACCCCCTGGGTGAAGACACTGACAACGTGGATGAATGGATGCTTTGAGGGTTGAAGTTTCTCTAGGCAGGAGCATAAGAAGCTCAAAAGAGAGGCAAGGGAGTTTAGGGTGTTTGCAAGATAAATGACGAGTGAATCATGAAATTTAGTCTGGTTGGAGATGGTGGTGGGGAAAGCAAGAGGGCTAATCAATCAGGAGAAAGTATAAAGGGGCCGGGAGTGTTGGCTCACACCTGTAATCCCAGCACTTTGGGAGGCCAAGGCAGGCAGATCACCTGAGGTCAGGAGTTTGAGACCAGCCTGGCTAACATAGAGAAACCCCATCTCTTCTAAAAATACAAAAAAATTAGCTGGACGTGGTGGCAAATGCCTGTACTTCCAGCTACTTGGGATTCTGAGGCAGGAGAATAGCTTGAACCTAGGAGGTGGAGGTTGCGGTGAGCTGAGATTGAGCCACTGCACTCCAGCCTGGGCAACAAGAGTAAAACTACAGAAAAAAAAAAAAAAAAAGAAGGGAATGGGTAGGTCACTGCTTTTTTGCGAGACAGTCTTGCACTGTCACCTGGGCTGGAGCGCAATGACATGATCTCTGCTCCCTGCAATCTTCACCTCTTGGATTCATACTATTCTCCTACCTGAGCCTCTGAGTAGCTGGGATTACAGGCACACACCACCACACCTGGCTAAATTTTGTATTTTTAGTAGAGATGGGGTTTCACTATGTTGGCCAGATTGATCTCAAACCCCAAGTCACTGCTTTTTAAATTTCTTTTTAATTTTTTTTAGTTATTTCTTTTTCCTTTTTTTTTCCCTCTGAGACAGAGTCTCACCCTGTCACCAAGCACCAGGCTGGAGTGCAGTGGCATGATCTCGGCTCACTGCAACCTCCGCCTCCCGTGTTCAAGCAATTCTCCTGCCTTAGCCTCCCAAGTAGCTGGGACTACAGGCTCACACCACCACACCCAGCTAATTTTTGTATTTTTTTTAGTAGAGATGGAATTTCACCATGTTGGCCAGTCTGGTCTTGAACTCCTGACCTTGTCATCTGCTCACCTTGGCCTCCCAAAGTGCTGGGATTACAGGTGTGAATCACTGCACTCGGCCTTTATTTATTTCTTGAGCAAGACAGCTGGAAGGTGAATGGTGGGGTATCTAAATCTGTGATTTGGAGGTATTACAGTTGAGTTGATGGACAAGGTCCAGGTGTGTCCACAGCTTTTGGTAGGAGGGGACAACAGGACAAGGATGGGAGCCAGGGTGTGGGCTAGTGTGCAGAGGAGTTAACAAACCAGGTTTGACCGCTGTCATTTGCAAGTCCTGCTTATAAGTATGGCTCTTGCCTGACACCTGAATTTCAGGAGGGTTCCCACCATTCCCAGAACCGATAAGAATGGCGCACTATATCTAGACTGTCTGTACCAGACTGTTGTAAACAATGTGGTTTACTTGTGCTTCTGAGAGTCTGGAATTTTGGCATGGCCACTCAGAGGGTCTCTGCATAATCGGTCTCCAATAAAAACCTGAGCAACTGAGTCTGGAGCTTCCCTTGCAGACAACATTACATGCATGTTGCAACTCCTTGCTGGGGGAGTTAAGCCCATCCTGTGAAGCTCTGCTTTCTAAGTCCCCTTTGTAAGTTTAAGCCTGGTTTCCTCCAGACTTTGCCCAGGCATCTTTTCTCTTTGTGAATTCGGCTTTGTATCCTGTCACTGTAACATATCATAGCCATGCGTGCGATTACCATCGGGACTCCCGGTACACACAGCAGCTGAGGTCACTTTGAATAGAAGGGGAGGGGAAGATGAAGATGGGTATTAGGCTTCTCAAGATGATGGGCAGCAATCAGGTCATTAAATGATCATCACCAGGAGAGTGAGAGGATCACACAAACCTCACTGGGGTAGGGGTTTTTATCAGCAGGGAAGCAAGGAGACTGTGTCCACATCCTGAACACAGGTTTGTAGGGTAAGAAATATTCCACTGCCACCAGTGAGTAAGAGCAATGTGGGAGTAGTGTCCTCACAGGAGAGGCTAGGTGCATGGAGGATGAACTCCAGACCTGTTCTAATATATGCCCTTATCTACATCTATGTCTACAGTGCATCAGGGTTTTATGGTACTTTATTATTAGTGACACGCAGGACGCTACCGTGTGATTCACCATGCTGCAAGTCCTCCAGAGGATTAAGTCAGCATTCCTCTTATCCATTCTAGTTCTGGCATCTCTCCCAAAGGAAAAACAGTACCAGCATTATTTTAATAGCAGGAAGTAGAAACCACCCAAATGCGGCATTAACAGTAGAAAGCAGCAACTGTGGTCTATTAACCCAATGGAATATTAGACTGCAATGAAAATGAACAGTCCACAGCCAAATGCAACAATATAGATGAATCCAACAAACACAACATGGAGTAAAGAGGCCAAATACAAGAGTATATGGTGTGTAATTCCATTTATATATAGAAATAACACCGAATCCATCTATGCTGTCAAAAGTCAGGATTGTAGTTAGCCTTGAAGAGATGGGGGTTACTGGAAGGGAGCTTGTTGGGTTGCTGGGGTACTGTTAATAATCTGATTTCTTTTTTTTTTTTTTTTTTTTTTTTTTTTTTTTTTGAGATCGGATTCTTGCTCTGTTGCCCAGGCTGGGGTACAGTGGCGCAATCTTGGCTCACTGCAACCTCCACCTCCCGGGTTCAAGTTATTCTCCTGCTTCAGCCTCCCGAGGTGCTGGGATTACAGGTGCACACCATCACGCCCAGCTGATTTTTTTGTATTTTAGAGATAGGGTTTCACCGTGTTGACCCGGCTGCTCTCGAATTCCTGAGCTCAGGCAGCCCACCTGCCTCGGCCTCCCAAAGTGCTAGGATTACAGGCGTGAGCCACCGTGCCCAGCCTCTCTTTTTTCTTTTTTGGTTAGAGATGGGGTCTCACTATGTTGCCCAGGCTGTTCTCGAACTCCCGGGCTCAAGCGATTTACCTGCCTCAGCAATCATAGCTCACTGCAGCCTCAATCTCTGGGGTTCGAGTGATCCTCCCACCTCAGCCTCCTAAGAAACCGAGACGACAGGTATGTGCCACCATACCAGTTAATTTTTAAATTTTTTTGTAGAGATGAGGTCTTGCTATGTTGCCCAAGCAATCCTGGCCTCAAGTGTTCAATCCTTCCACCTCAGCCTCCTGAAGTGTTGGGATTACAGGCATGAGCCACTGCACCCAGCCCTTCCCCCTTTTAATAGGGCCTGGGATGCAGATGAGGCTGATTTAGAGTGGGGTTAAGTGTCTGAAACTGTTTCCATCTAACAGCCACCAGCTCTTCTTTGAAACAGAGGGCAGCCGGGCGCGGTGGCTCAAGCCTCTAATCCCAGCACTGTGGGAGGCCGAGGCGGGTGGATCACGAGGTCAAGAGATCGAGACCATCCTGGTCAACATGGTGAAACCCCGTCTCTACTAAAAATACAAAAAATTAGCTGGGCATNAAAAAGAAAGAGGAGAAAATGAAAGGGGGAGAGGAAAGAGAATATCATGCTGAGTCATTCAGACACCTTGATGTCTTTGGACCCCATCTGAAGAAACACAGATGCAATCTTTATCACCCACCATGGTGGCTTAACCTCACTGACAGCAGCATACATAACAGGAGCTGGTTACATTATTATTCCTAGTCCTGATTTCCATTCCCACCTCAAAAAAGAAGAGGGGGGAAAAAAGCACCATAAAACCAAACTTACTGTAAGTTTATATTTCTTTCTTTTCTTTTTTTTGAGACAGGTCTCGCTCTGTCACTGGGCTAGAGTGCAGTGGTGTGATCATGGCTTGTTGCAGCCCAGACCTCCCAGATTCAAGTGATCCTCCTGCCTTAGCCCCTGAATAGCTACAGGCACATCCCACCACTCCAGCTATTTTTTAAACTGTTTAGTAGAGATAGGGAATCTTTTCTTGCCCATGCTGACCTTGAATTCCTGGGCTTAGGCAATCTTCCTGCCCTAACTTCCCAAAGTGCTAGTATTACATGTGTAAACCACTGCACTGGTATATATTTCCCACATTATCCTTAAGGAAAATCAGGCCAGAAGTCAAGAGAGTGAGTTTTGGCTTTGTTAGCTTGTACTGTACCTCAATCATGAGAATTAACTTCTTGGGGTCCTTAGTTCCCTTATCATCTAATGGGAGCGTGGTAGGGGAGAGATTCTAGTTTGGCTGATTCTTTTAAGGATTCTAAAACTTTATGATTTTATCTTTACTCATGTTTTCATTAAACAACCAAGCTCGTTTATGCTTACCCCCAAACTACAATGACTCATGCTAATACAGCACAAAAAATAAAGCCAACTAATTTAATGAAGGCTGCAGAAAATGTCATCCATGTCCATCTCTGGGAGGAAGTGTTAGATGTTTCAGATACGAGGTTAATCTTCAGAGATAAATCTCCTTTATGTGACACTGGTCACTCACCATTTCCTACCTTTAAAGGTGCAAGGTGAAATGATCTTATGATTTAGGAGGTGTAGGTCTGCTGGGGTCAGGGTTCTAGTGGCAGATGAAAGGGTTATTCAATTCTGGAATGAAAAATCAAGGGCTAGCCATACTGACAGACGTTGGCCTCACTGAAGGCTGGAGTGGCGAATTCCTAATCAACATGATAAACGATTACTTCAAGCCCACTATGGCTTCATGTTGAGCAGCATGTTGTGGTGGAAAGAAAAGTAGAATACATATTCATTAAAGCCAAGAGGTTCTCATCTAGCTAGTGATACAGAATAAAACTAAATACAAAAAATAGGGAATGTGAGTGTATTTAAAATGTGTGCCAAAGAAAGCAGATAGCCACAGGTCAGAAAAAGGAGGAAATCAGTGTAGGAAGGAAGAGAAGACAGAGCAAAACTTGGACAAGGCTGTTTTAAAGGATAAGTGAAAGGCGGCACCTGACTTTTAGCTATGTCTGCCTCCCACCAGAATGTAAACATCAAAAGGGGTGGGCCTGCATCTGTCAGTGCCAATGCTCAACACAGTTCCTGGCATATCTGAAGAATTATGTATATTTAGAAAATGAGGATGGAGTTGGAATCAAGCACAATGTTATGAGAAATAACCATGAGGGAACCTGCTTGAATCAGATAGGTTAAGGGGTAATGATGAATGAGGCCAAATGTATCAAGTGGGATCCTCACACAGGTCAGAGCAGGGAGTGTAATATCACAACTGAGCCTCCTAACCATTGGGCCATGCCTGAGGGTTTGCTGAGTTCACCACTCCTGCAAACACCTAAGTAGAGGCTGAACTATCTGTCAAGGATATAGAAGCATGGATAAAGATGCATGCAGATAACTACGACAGTGCATTTTCTTTTTTTTTTGAGATGGAGTTTCACTCTTGTTATCCAGTCTGGAGTGCAATGGCACGATCTCGGCTCACTGCAACCTCCGCCTCCTGGGTTCAGGCAGTTCTCCTGCCTCAACCTCCTGAGGAGCTGGGATTACAGGCATGCGCCACCATGCCCAGCTAATGTTTTGTACTTTTTAGTAGAGACGGGGTTTCACCATGTTGACCAGGATGGTCTCGATCTCTTGACCTCGTGATCCACCCGCCTCGGCCTCCCAAAGTGCTGGGATTACAGGCTTGAGCCACCGCGCCCGGCCCAATAATCTGATTTCTAATCTGGGTGCTGGTTACATAGGTAATTATGATGTACTTTTCTTCTTTTGGAGACAGGGTCTTGCTCAGGCTGGAGTGCAGTGGTGTGGTAACGGCTTATAGCAATCTCAACCTCTTGGGCTCAAGCGCCTCTTGCTTCAGCCTCCCAAAGTAGCTGGGACTACAGGCATGCACCACTACGCCCAGCTAATTTTTAAAAAATTACTTGTAGAGATTGGGTGCGGTGGCTTACGCCTGTAATCCCAGCACTTTGGGAGGCCGAGAAGGGTGGATCACCTGAGGTCAGGAGTTCAAGAACATCTACTAAAAATAGATGGCCTGGCCAACATCTACTAAAAATACAAAAATTAGCCGGGCGTGGTGGCACGACTGTAGTCCCAGCTACTCAGGAGGCTGACACAGGAGAATTGCTTGAACCCAGGAGGCAGAGGTTGCAGTGAGCCGAGATCGCATCTTGCACCCCAGCCTGGGTGATAGAGTGAGACTCTGTCTCAAAACAAATAATAAAAAATAAAAAATTACTTGTAGAGACAAGGCCTCCCTATGTTGCCCAGGCAATGTCAGTCATTGGTCTTTAGTGAGCACCTGTTTGAAGCAGCTCATTTCCTATAACCACATGACACTTTCACAATAGAAATGTTTCAAAAGACACAGCCAATGACCCTTGGCAGCAGATCAAGACGTTCAGATTTTCCCATTTAGAAACCTGGATTTTTGCCGGGCGTGGTGGTGTGTGCCTGTAGTCCTAGCTACTCGGGAGGCTGAGGTGGGAGGATCGCTTGAGCGCAGGAGTTCTGGGCTGTAGTGCACTATGCTGTTCGGGTGTCCGCACTAAGTTCAACATCAATATGGTGACCTCCTGGGAGCGGGGGACTACCAGGTTGCCTAAGGAGGGGTGAACCTGCCCAGGTTGGAAATGGAGCAAGTAAAAAGTCCCATGCTGATTAGTAGTGGGATTGCGTCTGTGAATAGCCACTGCACTCCAGCCTGGTCAACATAGAGAGACCCTGTCTCTAAAAAAAGAAAGAAAGAAAGAAAATAAACCTGGATTTTTTTTTTTTTTTTTTTGAGACTCTGTCACCCAGGCTGTAGTGCAGTGGTGTGGTCATGGCTTACTGTAACCTCAACCTCCTGGGCTCAAGCAATCTTCCTGCCTTGGCCTTCTAAAGTGCTGGGATTACAGGTTTGAGCCACTGTGTCCACCTACTTTTCTATATGCCTATTATACTTCAAAAATAAAACAGTGCTGCTTAATATACTGAAAGAAAAAAGCTGGCTTTTTGTTTTGTTTTGTTTTGAGATGGAGTCTCGCCCAGGCTGGAGTGCAGTGGTGCGATCTTGGCTCACTGCAACCTCTACCTCCTGGGTTCAAGCAATTCTTGTGCCACAGCCGCCTGAGCAGCTGGGATTACAGGCATGTGCCACTACATCCGGCTAATTTTTTTTTTGAGACAGGGTTTCACTCTCATTGCCCAGGCTGGAGTGCAATGGCATGATCTTGGCTTACTGGAACCTTTGCCTCCTGGGTTCAAGCATTTCTCCTGCCTCAGCCTACCTAGTAGCTGGGATTACAGGGATGCACCACCACGCCTGGTTAATTTTTTTGTATTTTTCTAGTAGAGATGGGGTTTCAGGCGGGTCTCAAACTCCTGATCTCACGTGATTCGCCTGCCTCAGCCTCCCAAGTAGCTAGGATTACAGGCGCTCACCACCACACCTGGCTAATAATTTTTGTATTTTTAGTAGAGAAGGGGTTTCACCACGTTGGCCAGGCTGGTCTGGAACTCCTGACCTCAAGTGATCTGCCCGCCTTGGTTTCCCAAAGTGTTGGGATTACAGGCGTGAGCCACTGTGCCCAGCCAAATCCATTTTTGTTTAAAAGCATGTGCCTGTACAGAACAATGCCAGGCAGAATATACATCCAAATCGTGTTAACATGATCAGCTCTGGGTGGTGGGATTAGAGAATTTTTCTTCTCTTTTCTTAAAAAAAAAAAAAATCATCTACACTGCCTGCATTCTTTTTCTTTTTAAAAATACCACCCAATCAGACAAGAAGCCTGCATTCTTTCTACATGTATTGCTTTTATGATGATAATACATACCTAATTCTACTTTATAAATTGCAGCCTGCAATGTTCCACATATCCACTTTAAATCAAAGAAACTCTATTAAGTACTGCGAATAGATCAGAGGGAGAACTGTCACCCAGCTAACCCCCAATGAAAACACTGACAGAATGCTTTCAGCACAAGCAACATCCTGAATTGCAATGCTGGGATTTGCATTCGCATCAACAACCTTGCGTGAGGCCAGCATCCGTGGATCATCTGGATTAAGTGCGTACGAGGATTACAAAGGTGCACTCCAGGCACCTAGTAAACATGTTTCTGTCCTCTGTCCTGGAATGACTGTACACCATTTACTGGAATTCAGTACAATCTCACCTGGGCCTAGGCCTCTCACACCCCCTTCAAGGTTGGCGATCTTCCCTAACCCTTCAAGCCTGGAGGGAGAGGCTGGACCTTCTGGGACCTGCGTTCCTTGCTGTCTGCTCTCAGTTGTTTCTGTGCGACCCAACTGTGAGTGACTATGAGTCATTCTTTCTAAGAAAGCCTTATTATTGAACTGAAATATGCTTTGGCCTCACAGAGCTGCTTTGTTTCCTTATAAACCACAACATGGGCATCCGTATATTTTAAAGCATTTCCTCAATAATCAACATTCACGATGAACTGGAATTATATTCAGGTCTATGCTGATATGTTTGTGTTATGATTATATGACTTATGATGTCTTGATGTCTATCTGTTGATATGTTGATGAGCTAAACCTGAAAACATTTTTATTAGTCAGCCAAGTTCATTAACTAGTGAATCGAGCTGGAATTTAAAGAACACCATACCACTGGCTCACAGCTCTGTACCATCTCCGAGTAAAGAAACCACATCATTTTCAGAGTCCTATCTCATGCTCTTGAAACTAGATTGATAGAATGTCTCAAACCACAAGCCTCCTTTTCTGGACACTGGCTCCGATAAATAGGATAAGAACATTGCACTGCTCCTTAGAGGGCTGGGATGGATCCCAAGGGAGCAGTGCCTGGGCCCTGGACCACTAGCTTCCCAATGCATGCATGTGCACAGTTGGCTGCTGGCTGGCTGGCTTCTAAGCCTCTGCTGCTTAAAGCTCTCTCACTTTCCTTCCTTGACCAATTTCTGTTTGGAGGATACCACTTCCAAGTTGTCTGTCTCTCCACCAGGCTGCTAAGCAAATCTCCTTTTAGTGTCTTCAGATTGACAGATTAATGGTACTACAATACTTCCCTAAGTTTGATTCCAATTTTGCTAATACTTGTTATATTTTAAAAACAGAACAGGCCATTTGTGGTGGCTGACACCTGTAATCTCAGCGCTTCAGGAGGCTGAGGTGGGTGGATCACCTGTGGTGAGGAGTTTGAGACCAGCCTGGCCAACAGGGTGAAATCCGTCTCTACTAAAAATACAAAAATTAGCTGGGTGGTACATGGCTGTAATCCCAGTTATTTGGGAGGCTGAGGAGGGGAGAATCACTTGAACCTCGGAGGCAGAGGTTCCAGTGAGCCAAGATCGCTACACTGTACTCCAGCCTGGGTGACAGAGCGAGACTCTGTCTCAAAAAACGCCCAGAATCAGTTGGAACAGGAAAACTAAAGCAAATTGGTGACATCTGTGCTCCCACAGGAAGAGATCATTCACCTTGATTAACTTATACCATAACACTCTCCCCACCTTCACTATGTAAAACAGCTTGATCTCTGAACTAACAGGGCAGGGGGATCCTGCAACACACTGAATCCAGACGTAATTGGATCACCTAAGTTACCCTTCTCAAGAAGTTGCTTCTCAGCCTATGCTGTGAACAGAGGGGCCCTGCAGAAGGAGCGGCTTCTCTGACTGGCAAAGAACCCACAGAGGCAGGGACAACTGCCATGCAAAATTAAGACACAGAAGGAACACAAACCCTATGCCAGGAAGAAAAACTTAAGTAAGACTCAGTACGCAAAGCACCCAACTCTGGAGGAAACTTGAGTCTCATCCTCTCCATTTCCCCCGATTCCACCCTGCAAAAATGTTCCCTCCTTTCCACTAAGTCCCGTCCTCTCTTCATTCCCCAGTCACAATCTGGATATACTGGGTTTGAAAGGATGGGGAAAATGCCCAGATAACTCTACTGTGAAAAATGTACTAATGCCCCCAAAGCAGGAGCTAGCTTTGGTGTTGTATAGTCATCTTCCCAAACCTAGCTAATCACAACTATCTGTGGGATCAGTAAGATTCCTAAAACCAAGAGGCTGGGGTACGAGAATTGCTTGAATCTGGGAGGTGGAGGTTGCAGTGAGCCGAGATTGCACCACTGCACTCCAGCCTCGGCGATAGAGCGAGACTCATCGCAAAAAAAAAAAATTCCTAAGACCTACTAGGGCAGGGGTCCCTGATCACTGGGCGGCAGACTGGTTGTGGTCTGTGGCTTGTTAGGAAGCAGTCCACACAGCAAGTGAGCAGCGGGCTGACAAGCGAGCATTACCTTCTGAGCTCCACCTCCTGTCACATCAGCAGCAGCATGACATTCTCAAAGGACTGGAAAGCCTACTGTCAACTGTGCATGCGAGGGATTTCAGTTGCGCACTCACTGATCACACCTGATGATCTGTCACTATCTCCCATCACCTCCAGATGGGACCGTCTAGTTGCGGGAAAACAAGCTCAGGGCTCCCACTGATTCCACATTATGGTGAACTGTATAATTATTTCATGACATACTACAATGTAATAGAAATAAAGTGCACAGTAAATATAATGTATTTGAATCATCCCAAAACCATTCCCCTGCTTGTCTGTGGAAAAACTTGTCTTTGGTAAAACCAGTCCCTGGTGCCAAAACGGTTGGGTTCTGCTGTACTAGGGAACTTCAGAATCAGACTCTCTGGGCATGGGGCCTGGGAATCCGTACTTAAAAATGCTCCTTGGGGCTGGGTGCCGTGGCTCATGCCTGTAATCCCAGCACTTTGTGGGGCTGAGGCAGATAGATCACCTGAGATCAGGAGTTCAAGACCAGCCTGGCCAACATGGTGAAACGCCATCTCTACTAAAAACACAAAAAATTAGCTAGGCATGGTGGTAGGTGCCTGTAATCACAGCTACTCGGGAGGCTACGGCAGGGAGAATCGCTTGAACCTGGGAGGAGGAGGTTGCAGTGAGCTACGATCGCGCCACTGCACTCCAGCCTGGGCAACAGTGAGACTCCGTCTCCCAAAAAAAAAAAAAAGCTACTCGGTAGATTCTGACCAGAGATTTGTGAACCACTGACAGAGAACAGAATGAAGCCCTAACGCCTACGTGATAATGGGTTTCAACAATGCTGACGGTGCTACTGTGTAGGACATTTACCATCCGGGCCCTTACTTTTAAATAGCAGTGGTGATCCCCAGTCATTGTGACAACCAAAACACATCCCCTCAGGTTCCTCAGTAGTCATATACCACTTAATAATGTTTTGGTCAACGATGGACTGTGTAAACAACGGTGGTCCCAAAGATTATAATACCCAATTTTTACTATATACTATGTTTAGGTATGTTTAAATACAGACATATTTACCTGTGTTATGACTGCCTACAGTATTCAGCACAGTAACGTGTTGTGTAAGTTTGTAGTTTGCATGGAGGAGCAACAGGCTACACTATATAGCCTAGGTGTGGAGTAGGCCATACCATCTCAGTTTGTATAGTATACCCTCTGATGTCTACACAATGACATCGCTTAACACATTTCTCGGAATTTGTCATGGCTGGGTATCGTGGCTCATATCTGTAATCCCAGCACTTTGGGAAGCCAAGATGGGAGGATTGTTTGAGCCCAGGAGTTAAGAGACCAGCCTCCTTGGCAACAAGGTGAGACCTCATTGCTATTAAAAAATAAGAACATGTCGCTATTATTAAGCAACAGATGATTGTGTTCCTAGGACATCAGGTCAACCCGACAGAGAGCCACTGTGATGCACTACCATTCCTGACCTCTTGCCCTTCCCTCACACGACGCCCAGCTTTTGGAGGGAACTGTTCTAATAGACAGGTTCTGCATCTTCTGCATGCATCTCCCATGGGGGGTGTGTTCTGGCTCCTATTTCCAGCTTGGTCTGTGCCTGGTTGGCTTAGTCTCCTCATGTCACAGATCTGATCTCAGAACTATTTTTTTTTATACTCAGGAGGGGAAGAAAGGGACTTTTAGCTTTCCCTAAACATCTGCAACAATAAATCAATCTTAAAAATAAAGTAACTGATTTATAGTTATTGCAGGGAATACAAACATTATCATACTCCCCCTTTTCCATTTAAAAGATGCCTTTCATTATGTTCCTACTGAAACAGAATGTTACTATTTAAAGAGAAAGAACTTTGACGAGCACTTTTTATTGAACAGTTTTATTCTGTTTTAGAATAAAAACCTTGCTTTAATATTGTAAAGTGTACTCAGGTATGCCATGCTGCCAGTTATTGTTGGGGCACAAAATGCCCCAGTCAGTGACTCAGAGGGCTGGGAAAACGCATGAACTCATACTTTCAGAGCAAGTGGAACTAGTATTTACAGTTTTCTTTCTTGAAATTCGCCGGGGACATCTCAAACAGTCTACACAGGTGTTGTCATAGCACTTGCTTTGATGCTCTGAATGCCTCAGAAATGTGTTCAATGTTATGATTTGTGGGTGCTCTAAAAGGTTTTGTTGTTAACATGCAAGCAAACAGCACTAAACGATACTATCTAAACTATGGCTGCCCCGTACCGAATCTTAATAATGAAACCAAATTACAAAACATTGCCTTGTAGAGCTATATAAAAGATATAAAATTAAAATAAAAAATATCAACCAGCTTTAAATATTCCAATTCTCCAACAGTGCAGTTTCCACATCTTTATCACTACTGAATGTTTTAAGGAGAAAGTTAACAAAAAAAATCAAAATAGATAAAAATATTTAAATCTTTGGATCCTTTTATTCCATGGCCTTCATAAAAACACAAAAGTGGCCAGATTTTTCCCATGAGTGCTTAAAATATCAAAAAGATTCACTAGTAGTTTATAATTAACAATGAACTCTATACTGAGTCATCTGTGGGTCACAGGCCCAAGGACCGGTAGTGCCATGTGTTACAGGCTTCCAAGATAATTCCTCACATTCTGAATCCTCTTGAAATATGATGGAATGAGTCAAGGTATCATGACTAAATTCCAGGCATTATAGGAAAAACAGGTTCATTGATGCCTAGTTTTAAAGTCCTAAAAAAGGGGGGAGGTTTACTTATTTGAAAATACAGCTAAGTACATTCTCATCTTATGATTATTTACATTTGTATACTGAAAATATTATCTGGACAGATCCTGTGATATGCCATTTGCTACAAAATGAAGTTCTTACAATGAGCATGAATAATTTATCATTTTTTTAGATAATGAAAGAACGTATCAAATCTTCATTTATGTTCAAACATTAAAAAAACAAAATCAAAAAACATTAAGCCTGGAAAACTAAGAAAAAAAGACCCACCCATAATGCTGCTGCTCAGCGCATCAACTTCTGCAAGGACACAGTACGTTTGCTGACTTTAAAATGTTTATTCTTTAAAAAATTAGTTGCTTTTTATACAGCTATACAAAGTTCTTAATGTTTCTTTGGCAATGGAATATAATGGAATTTTACAACTATATAAAAAAGTTACCTTTGCCTAAGAAACAGTATTTACTGTGTGTACATAGTTGACTGACAAAATTCTCTACCATCCAGCACCCTAATTAACTGACGAAATAAGCTACCTCATATTACAGGATTCCCCAAAAGAAAGGAGGAAAAAGACACACACACACGCACACATACACACACGCGCACACACACACACAACCTTCTGTGGCTCAAAACACAGTATCACGGCTCTATCTGCAGGCAACTTGTAACTACCAAATACAATTTAGTGATAAAAAAAACCTTTCAGTGATGAAAAAATACTTGTAAGTCCCACTGAAGTACTGCTTTAGTTTAACTATACATAAGGAATTACTTAAGCTTCGGCTATTCCAAGTATATTTAATGCTCATGTTGTAAGATGAGCCTTCCACCCCCAAAAGTAACTGCATTTTATCTTTGAAATTAAGCGGAAAAACAAACAAAAAACTAAAACCCAGTGCTGGTGACAAATGTACAGCGAATTCACTTCTTCATTCTTCGCAAAGACTGAAATCAATTTTCAGGACCATGAAGAGCTAGAAATTCACCTATTTTCAGAGACTTGTTTGTAGACTATGCAGCAACTTTGTTGTCTTTCTAAAAAAGAAAAAAAAATTAGCTCATGT
>NW_016107633.1:1066651-1070216 GCF_001604975.1 Cebus imitator
AAAAAGAAAGAGGAGAAAATGAAAGGGGGAGAGGAAAGAGAATATCATGCTGAGTCATTCAGACACCTTGATGTCTTTGGACCCCATCTGAAGAAACACAGATGCAATCTTTATCACCCACCATGGTGGCTTAACCTCACTGACAGCAGCATACATAACAGGAGCTGGTTACATTATTATTCCTAGTCCTGATTTCCATTCCCACCTCAAAAAAGAAGAGGGGGGAAAAAAGCACCATAAAACCAAACTTACTGTAAGTTTATATTTCTTTCTTTTCTTTTTTTTGAGACAGGTCTCGCTCTGTCACTGGGCTAGAGTGCAGTGGTGTGATCATGGCT
Organism: Cebus imitator; assembly: GCF_001604975.1. Taxonomy (NCBI): domain Eukaryota; kingdom Metazoa; phylum Chordata; class Mammalia; order Primates; family Cebidae; genus Cebus; species Cebus imitator. The sequence goes on from NW_016107633.1 coordinate 1,066,990, forward strand.
TGTTGCAGCCCAGACCTCCCAGATTCAAGTGATCCTCCTGCCTTAGCCCCTGAATAGCTACAGGCACATCCCACCACTCCAGCTATTTTTTAAACTGTTTAGTAGAGATAGGGAATCTTTTCTTGCCCATGCTGACCTTGAATTCCTGGGCTTAGGCAATCTTCCTGCCCTAACTTCCCAAAGTGCTAGTATTACATGTGTAAACCACTGCACTGGTATATATTTCCCACATTATCCTTAAGGAAAATCAGGCCAGAAGTCAAGAGAGTGAGTTTTGGCTTTGTTAGCTTGTACTGTACCTCAATCATGAGAATTAACTTCTTGGGGTCCTTAGTTCCCTTATCATCTAATGGGAGCGTGGTAGGGGAGAGATTCTAGTTTGGCTGATTCTTTTAAGGATTCTAAAACTTTATGATTTTATCTTTACTCATGTTTTCATTAAACAACCAAGCTCGTTTATGCTTACCCCCAAACTACAATGACTCATGCTAATACAGCACAAAAAATAAAGCCAACTAATTTAATGAAGGCTGCAGAAAATGTCATCCATGTCCATCTCTGGGAGGAAGTGTTAGATGTTTCAGATACGAGGTTAATCTTCAGAGATAAATCTCCTTTATGTGACACTGGTCACTCACCATTTCCTACCTTTAAAGGTGCAAGGTGAAATGATCTTATGATTTAGGAGGTGTAGGTCTGCTGGGGTCAGGGTTCTAGTGGCAGATGAAAGGGTTATTCAATTCTGGAATGAAAAATCAAGGGCTAGCCATACTGACAGACGTTGGCCTCACTGAAGGCTGGAGTGGCGAATTCCTAATCAACATGATAAACGATTACTTCAAGCCCACTATGGCTTCATGTTGAGCAGCATGTTGTGGTGGAAAGAAAAGTAGAATACATATTCATTAAAGCCAAGAGGTTCTCATCTAGCTAGTGATACAGAATAAAACTAAATACAAAAAATAGGGAATGTGAGTGTATTTAAAATGTGTGCCAAAGAAAGCAGATAGCCACAGGTCAGAAAAAGGAGGAAATCAGTGTAGGAAGGAAGAGAAGACAGAGCAAAACTTGGACAAGGCTGTTTTAAAGGATAAGTGAAAGGCGGCACCTGACTTTTAGCTATGTCTGCCTCCCACCAGAATGTAAACATCAAAAGGGGTGGGCCTGCATCTGTCAGTGCCAATGCTCAACACAGTTCCTGGCATATCTGAAGAATTATGTATATTTAGAAAATGAGGATGGAGTTGGAATCAAGCACAATGTTATGAGAAATAACCATGAGGGAACCTGCTTGAATCAGATAGGTTAAGGGGTAATGATGAATGAGGCCAAATGTATCAAGTGGGATCCTCACACAGGTCAGAGCAGGGAGTGTAATATCACAACTGAGCCTCCTAACCATTGGGCCATGCCTGAGGGTTTGCTGAGTTCACCACTCCTGCAAACACCTAAGTAGAGGCTGAACTATCTGTCAAGGATATAGAAGCATGGATAAAGATGCATGCAGATAACTACGACAGTGCATTTTCTTTTTTTTTTGAGATGGAGTTTCACTCTTGTTATCCAGTCTGGAGTGCAATGGCACGATCTCGGCTCACTGCAACCTCCGCCTCCTGGGTTCAGGCAGTTCTCCTGCCTCAACCTCCTGAGGAGCTGGGATTACAGGCATGCGCCACCATGCCCAGCTAATGTTTTGTACTTTTTAGTAGAGACGGGGTTTCACCATGTTGACCAGGATGGTCTCGATCTCTTGACCTCGTGATCCACCCGCCTCGGCCTCCCAAAGTGCTGGGATTACAGGCTTGAGCCACCGCGCCCAGCGACAATGCATTTTCACCTGTAATATACGTGATAGGAGTTTTACAAAGGGCTCAAAATGATAGTGTGACATGGCTTCAAAAAAATGTTTGTATTAGTAAGCACATGGAGCACACAGAGTTACTGAATGAAAGGTTTGTTTTTTTCTTTTTCAAGACGGAGTCTTGCTCTGTCGCCCATGGTGGAGTACAGTGGTGTGATCTCAGCTCACTGCAACCTCTGAGTCCTGGGTTCAGTGATTCTCCTGCCCCAGCCTCCGGAGTAGCTGGGATTATAAGTGTGCACTACCATGCCTGGCTAATTATTTATTTTTAGTGGAGATGGAGTTTCACCATGTTTGCCAGGCTGGTCTCAAACTCCTGACCTCAGGTGATCTGCCCGTCTCGGCCTCCCAAAGTGCTGTGATTACAGGCGTGAGCCACCGCACCCAGCCTGGAAGTTCTGTTAATGAGTGTTCAGAGAAAGGGAAATAACAGTCGGGTTACACAAAGAAAACACGATAGCTGTTTCTTTAAATGTCTGAAAAATTATCCTGAAGTCATGTATATTTTTCTCTGCATTTACAAGGGTAGAGTTAAACAGGACAAAGATAAAGGCAGACTCTGTGTGTCTGTGAGATCTTAACAATTATAACATTCCTAGGGTGGGATGGATGCCCTTGGGAAGAGTAAGCTCCCAGCCTATATATAAGAGATACTGCAGAAGAGGTTTATGCTTTAACCTGGTCAGACCTCTCAGATTTTTCCAACTCTGAAAGTTTAATGATCTTTAAAAGGTCTATTTTAGAATAAGTGGTGCAACTCTTTATCCACAAATGTCAAAACTAAGAGTCAAAACTGGAGTGCCACTGCACTCCAGCCTGGGTGACAGAGTGAGACTCTGTCTCAAAAACAAAAAAACAGAAAACAAAACAATGTCTGGTACTTGGTAAATGCTATATAAATGTTAACGCTTGCCTTTCATTTTGAGAGTATGTACCTCCTAGACAGATACTTTTGGTGTTAAAAGTGTTCTCTATAACATGAAATAAAGGTGATACTACATTGTCCTTTTTTGTATAGTGTCTTTAGTAATTCCTACTGTGCCCCCTACAAAAAAAAAAAAGTTTTTAAAAGAGAAGAAATGAAAAACCAAGTAAGTGTAAGTCAATTTCTAATACACTTTTTTGGGGAAAATTTTGCCCATCCATAAAATGTGAAACCATGGTTCTATAATAAAAAGACAAGAAAGAATATCACACCTAGCTCTTACTTCCTTAATTGAGAAGAAAACCATTGGGAAAAAAACTTTTTAGGTTCATCAGCCAAAAAGTCAAAATCACATACAGTATATCCTCTACTGAAAAGTCAAAATGGAAGTTACTCTAATGTCCTCAAATAAATTTCACCCTAAACAAAAAACAAGTAAAA
>NW_016107633.1:1070511-1076303 GCF_001604975.1 Cebus imitator
AATAAAAAGACAAGAAAGAATATCACACCTAGCTCTTACTTCCTTAATTGAGAAGAAAACCATTGGGAAAAAAACTTTTTAGGTTCATCAGCCAACAAATCTAAATCACATACAGTATATCCTCTACTGAAAAGTCAAAATGGAAGTTACTCTAATGTCCTCAAATAAATTTCACCCTAAACAAAAAACAAGTAAAAATGTTTTGAGTCTTGTAAAATGCATGTCAACCCCAAAGCATTTATTAAGAACAACACTTACCCTATATTCAAAATCTGCAAACTCCCGACCCCCACGACCTCCTCTGAATCCACCACGAAATCCTCGAGGGGCAGTGAAGGTACCACCTCTGCCACCACCACGCCCTCTGCCACCACGGAAACCAAGACCTCCTCTGCCTCTGTATCCCCCACGACCACGGTTTGGACGAAGTGGGATTCCAAATGTTTCAGCATTTAATCTTCTTTCTTCAGCCCAGGTTGGTCTCCGTTCTCTATTATAAAAGCAAATAATCTTCAGCATATCAGGCTTAAAAGAACATCACTCAGCCAAAATATGCAACACTATTCCCAAATTAAGGCTAAATAATTCCTAAAGCTAATTAGAAATAAGCATTTAAGTTGTCACAAGCTGTTCATGGCATATGAGTTCAATATGTTCCTATAATATTCTATTAAACTTCATGTGAACACATGACTGATATTAGTTTCTTGCAAATACACCTGATAAAACAAAGAAACATAGTAACAGCCCCAATATAATGGAAATTCAGATAAAATGAGATTGGTACTGACTTCGCTTTCCACTCAGTCCCAAGGGAAAAAGGAAGACAACGCCAGACAGGAAGACCTTATCTCAGGAAGCTAGGAGATGGAAGATGGGCCCTTGGGTCCCCATTATGCTGCTGGCCCAATCTCTGGATCTAATGCCAATGAACCCAAGAAGTATCTGAATTGTTGCGGCTGTCGTCCAGCCAATTGTGGGACTCAGATATCTCCAACCACGTTTATACTGAAGTAAACAACTGCCACCAGAGGGCACCAAACTTCAGCCAGGACAAGGACAAGGACAATCTGGATTGGGCAGGGGAACCTCTAGAACTGTTCCTTGCACTGGGTCCTTTAATTAACCTCTCAATAATTTACCAATTTTCTGGACCCACATTTACTACAATCTGGCAGTTTTTAATAGTATCAGCAAACTTCAAAGTAGATTAGCACTTTGGTTCTGGCTTCATTTGAACTACAATGTAGAGGGGTGAAAGAAAATGTCATACTTAGACATTAACTAAATGCTTGCTTTAATTACTAATATTCAAATATGAATATATCCTTAAATAAAAGTATATGATTATTTCTTCTTTTGAATGAATAATTTAGCACTTTGGGAGGCCGAGGTGACTGGATCACCTGAGGTCGGGAGTTTGAGACCAGCCTGACCAACATGGAGAAACCCAAGAAACCCATCTCTACTGAAAATACAAAATTAGCTGGACGTGGTGGTGCATGCCTGTAATCCCAGCTACTTGGGAGGCTGAGGCAGGAGAATCCCGTGAACTCAGGAGGTGGAGGATGTGGTGGGCCAAGATTGTGCCATTGCACTCCAGCCTAGGCAACAAGATGAAACTCCGTCTCAAAAAAACAAACAAACAAACAAAACCAATTATGGCCAGGTGTCGTGGCTCATGCCTGTAATCCTAGTACTAGTACTTTGGGAAGCTGAGGTGGGAGGACTGCTTGAGGCCAGGAGTTCAAGACCAGCCTGGGCAACAAAGGAAGACCCCATCTCTACAAAAATGAAAAAAATAAGGCGGGTGTGGTGGTGTGCAACTGTAGTCCCCTCTACTAAGGCTGAGGCAGGAGAATTGCTTGAGCTCAGGAATTTGAGGCTACAGTGAGCTGTGACTGCATCACTGCACTCCAGCCTGGCTAACAGAGTGAGACTGCCTCAAAACAAAACAATTATGGTAGTGTTCATTAAACCTTGTGAATTTACATGAAACCATTTTATACTTCAATCAACATCACAAGAACAAAAGAACACTTTTAAAGACTGTACCTATTGTCATCACAAGAAATATTATCAAAAAAGGATTTAGTTTTGTCATAATAGCAATTAGGTCCAAGTGGATCTTCTTCATCAGCATTTCCTTCACTGTTTTGAGTATCAACTCCTGAGTCTCCTTTATCTTCACCATTTACAGGCTTCTCCTGTTTCTCAAGTTTATCTTCTAAGGACAAACAAAGGTACATATCATAAAAGTTAAGACAGTTAATCTGAATTATACAAAATTAAACACCTAATCTGAGAAACATCCATAATTCACAGATCAAATAAGATTACTTTCTGAGTAGAAAAATCAGAGCTTACCTTTTAATTTAAGCTTATTATGAAACTCTCTGTCAATCTCTTCCTTGTTGAATTGCGCATTTGCACTTTCAAAGTCAAAGTCTTTCTCAAATTTCATTGGCCCATCTCGCCGAATACCAAATCTTCCCCTGCCACCCCGATGACCCCCACGCCCTCTCCTTGGAGCTGAAGGAGCACCTGGAGCTATGATAATAAAGAATATATACAAAGGATATTCAATATGTAATAGATGGTTTAGCACAGATGTTGCTATTGTGCTTTTTAGATTCAACAGTCAACAACAGAAATGCTTACAGGTCTCTATATATTTTATTGTATTTGTATTTTTTATATAAAATTAAGTTTCACTAAAATTTAGTATGTAGACTGAGAATATCTCACACAAAATTTCTAAACATTTGTATTTATGGAGTCCACACTCACATGTGTTACTGACAGAGTATACAGCCAGGCAAGTGTGGAGACTTCTGCACTAAATTAATGTATGCTCCTTGAGGGCAGAGGCTTTGTTTTCCTTACTGCTATATCCCCAACACCTGCAAACTAAGTGCCAGACACATAGTTGGTTCTCAAAATATAGAAAGCCTTTGATGGAAAGAATAACAGAAATCAAGATTTATAGTAAGAAAAATAAACGAACACTAATTGGCACAAATTGCAAGAAAATAGGTGTTATTTCCATATCACAGATTAAAAAAACAGACAAGTACCCTTCCTTAGTGACTCCATCTTTACTGTCTCCCTCTAGATGGTTTTACATTATTCAAGCCTTGTATCTATATATTCTCTTCTCTATAACATAGTAAGATTTCAGCCAATTATATGAGACATGATAAAGCAATACAAAGTAGCATAATTTATAGTGAAAAACGTGGGAACCCAAATATCCAAGAGAAATGACTAACAAGAAAAAAAAACCAGGAAGAATATTTTATGTTAATTGAAAAATGTAGAGCAGAAAGCAGTATGAGTTTAATGATCACAACTGTGTGAAATGCTCCACACATAGGATGAGAAGTGACTACAGGTTAACAGACAGGTTTGTGCTGTTTGCTGAGGTTTGGCAAGCTGCCTGGGTTTGAGACAACAAACCACAAAACCCCATAGCAGCATACCCAGACATACATCTAGATAAGCAGGATGTTTAAAACATTCACCTCTACTATTAAAAAATGCCTCAGCCACAAGCCAGAATTACACCATAATCCTTCTGTCTTAAAAAAAATGTTTTAGGTATAGATGTCTGTCTGTAAAATCTACAAAAGAATCTGGAAGATTATTCACTGTTCTGTTAATGAACCTCTTTGGTGGGGTGAGTTTTGAAGAGCAATGAAAGATAGTATAGCAATTATTTTATTTTGGGAGGGAAGCTCTCTCTTTTTCTGAATAAAAAAGCTGAAATGAGTCAAATTTAAAAAAAATTCTGTATTCCATGACGTACAGAATATTAAAAAAACCACAAACGTAGAGGAGAAATAAGAGTATTTATACATCTAAAAAATATATCTAGGTTTCCAAAATTAAATGAAAGGTCATTTTTCAATCACTTTCTAAATAAGGCGATTATATCCGTCTTTTTAATTTGGAAGAGTTTTAAAATTACAATTTATTTTCCATTAATAGATTTGAAAATATTAATAAAATATTTGGGAATGTTATATATTATAAAACAGATAAGCAGAGATGTGGTTTCACCATATTGGGCAGGATGGTCTCCATCTCCTGACCTCGTGATCCACCCACCTGAGCCTCCCAAAGTGCTGGGATTATAGGCCTGAGACACCACACCCAGCCTCTGGGCTTAATTTTAATGAGAAAACATTTCAAATTTGTAACATATAGATAATTCCATTCCCCAGAGCACAGAAAACAATGAAAACAATCAATTTTATAACCCTAACATGAAACTGACACAAAACATAAGAACCACAAAAGTAGAACAATGTAAATATAAATGAAGAAACCCTACTAACAGGAAATACTCAAGAATGTATTAAAAGATAACTGCCTACCACTAAGTGGAATTTTTTCCCAGAAAAGTAAAATTTTAAAAAATCTTTTCATTTTAAAGTAATAATAGACAGAAAAAAATGGAAAAACTAGTTCAGAGTGGTCCTTTGTGCCCATCAACCCAACTTCCCAAACTCTAGCAGTGATAAGTATAACTATGTTATATTATCAAAACCAAGAAACCAACACAGGCACAATCTAATTAACTAAACTGCAGACCTTGCTCAGATGTCACCAGTTTGTACATGTACACATTTTTTGGTATGTCTTTATGCATAGTTCTATGACGTTCTACCATATATAGATTTGTACAACCACCATCACAATCAAGATAAAGAACTGTTCTGTCACCACAGTGACACTCCCCTGTGCTCCTCCTTTACAGTCACAATCCCTGCCTTTCATTTGTTTATAGTAATTACGTATCATACATTTAAAACGTTCTCCCTGTTGAGAGGCATAGAATATGACTTTCAGATCCAAGAACTTACCTACTTGTCTCTTGTTATCATTTCTGAGTTGTTCATTTTCTGGCCTTGAAACTTTGTGTACTTCAGCTATAGAAGACATGCAAAGTGCCAAATCAACTCAGGCACATGATCAAAAACATAATCAAAAACTTTAGAAATAAAAACAAGCAAACAAACCGAAAAACCTAAAACAAAGCCTGTGCAATACCCAAAAATCTATACCCACAACACTAATACTTTGAATCAAATTTGAAAGACCAAACATTCTATTACGTTCAGTTTAATTTTCTGGGATCATTCATCTGAAGTAAACCCTTTTAATGAAAATAAAGTGAGTGGAAAACATTGATCAGTCAATTAAGGAACAGTAAACAGCTGAAGTTTTACCTCTCCTGTGCTCCTGATTCTCTATTGCTTTTTGGCTGGTAGATGGCAAAGGCCTGGTTGATACAGGGCTCCTTCTCCCTACAGGTGCTGGAGCAGGTAAGTGGGCCGAGGCGGTCTGCACTGCTTGTTCCATGGTTGGGCTTTTTCTCAAAGGGTCTAACTGAGGGCTTGAACGACCTAAAATGTAACCAAAAGATAAGAAACTACCCTACTGGGGATTTCAAAATAATTTAGACCCTAAATAAAATTGTCTAGAGTTTTATTTCTACCAATTAAAATCCTTAGCACAAATTTGAATTAATCCACTTAACAGACCAGATATTAAGACTGGTTAACCTTAGTGGGCTGTCATTAGGTTAAAAACAAAAAAAATGAACAGCTTCGAAACAACTCCCTCCCCTTCACAATTTTATCTGTTATTTCTATCCAGTAGAATAATTTACGTTAAAAAAAAATTGCTGCCTGGTACGAGATTCCCTAGAAATATTATCAAAGGTCATGTTACAGTTAGGTCAAACAAAGGCTTTCCCAATGACAACCATAAGACTATGGTGACTT
>NW_016107633.1:1076353-1079109 GCF_001604975.1 Cebus imitator
TTTTTGAGACGGAGTTTCACTCTTGTTACCCAGGCTGGAGTGCAATGGCGCGATCTCGGCTCACCGCAACCTCCGCCTCCTGGGTTCAGGCAATTCTCCTGCCTCAGCATCCTGAGGAGTTGGGATTACAGGCACGCGCCACCATGCCCAGCTGATTTTTTTGTATTTTTAGTAGAGATGGGGTTTCACCATGTTGACCAGGCTGGTCTCGATCTCTTGACCTCGTGATCCACCCGCCTCGGCCTCCCAAAGTGCTGGGATTACAGGCTTGAGCCACCGCGCCCGGCCTATGGTGACTTGTTTTAATTGTTCCTAGTACTTTCTGTAGATGACTAAAACGATACCTTTACATCTACAGTATTATCTCCATTAAATTTCTATTATAAGAAAGTAAAGGGCTGGGCATGGTGGCACACGCCTATAATCCTAGCACTTTGGAAGGCCGAAGCAAGAGGATCCCTTGAGCCCAGGATTTCAAGGCCAGCCTGAGCAACATGGCGAACCCTGTCTCTATGGAAAATATAAAAATTAGCCAGGCATGGTGGCACGTGCCTGTGTTCCCAGCTACTCAGGAGGTTGAGATGGGATAGCTTGAATTCAGGAGGTAGAGGCTGCAGTGAGCCGAGATCGTGTCATTGCACTACAGCTTAGGTGACAGTGAAGCCCTGTCTCAAAAAAAAAAAAAGTAAAAAACTACAAAGTTAGGTAGGTGAAGTTCTTTAATGCCTTAGGGCTTGGGTAATTAAACATAATAACTAGAAGGCCAGAAAAAAAAAAAAAAAATCCTTCAGATAATTACACAGTAGCCATACTCATTCCCTGCCTTCTGAAAAGATCTCTTAGCAAGTTTTTGCTTAATACGGGGTTTGGCTGGGCGAGGCTGCTCACACCTATAATCCCAGCAATTTGGGAGGCCAGAGTGGGTGGTTCATTTGAGCTCAGGAGTTCAAGACCAGCCTGGGCAACCTGACAAAAGCCTGTCTCTACAAAAAATGCAAAAATTAGCCAGGTGTGGTGGCATCTGCCTGCAACCCCAGCTATTTAGAAGGTTGAAGTGGGTGGATTACTTGAGCCTGGGAGGCAGAGGGCAGAGTTGCAGCGACCTGAGATTGATCCACTGCATCTAGCTTGGGTGACAAAGCTAGACCCTGTCTCAACTTAAAAAAAAAAAGGCGGGGGGGTGGGGAGCAAAACCAAAAATGGGGTTTGTACTTATAAATTACATTTTTCCTGGCCGGGCGCGGTGGCTCAAGCCTGTAATCCCAGCACTTTGGGAGGCCGAGGCGGGTGGATCACGAGGTCAAGAGATCGAGACCATCCTGGTCAACATGGTGAAACCCCGTCTCTACTAAAAATACGAAACATTAGCTGGGCATGGTGGTGCGTGCCTGTAATCCCAGCTACTAAGGAGGCTGAGGCAGGAGAATTGCCTGAACCCAGGAGGCGGAGGTTGCGGTGAGCCGAGATTGCGCCATTGCACTCCAGCCTGGGTAATGAGCGAAACTCCGTCTCAAAAAATAAATAAATAAATAAATAAATAAATAACATTTTTCCTTTCATGAGGTCAGAGCCTGGTCACAGCACCAACTGAAGAATGTAATATCGGGTGCTCTCATCATGCTTTCTCTCCTGATAATGTTTCCTGTAAATCTCTGCTCAGGTACCCACATCTCATAATTATTCCAAAATATAATGTTTTGCTTAAAAAAATGCTAATTTCATGCAAAAAATCCCCAAATATGCTGCAAATGTTACTGTCTATCTGTGTATATTTGCAGGCCTCAAACAACTGATGAGCGCTGACAATGCATTATTATGTACCCAGATAATTCAGGGATAATTTACTAGTAATATTTCCCCACTTTAGGATTATCTAAAGTATGCAATTACAAATATGCAATACCATTTCAGCCATTAATGGCAAAGTTAGCCAAATAAATGATCATTAAACCATTTAAAAATTAAGTTACCACTAAAAGAAGCATTACAATTTTCCATTGGATTATAATGAAATCATGGCTTATGTAAGTTTTGGCCTATGAAAAAACATTTCATAATCACTTATAAAACATTTTGTTTTGCTCTTTCCACCATCTTTCTGTGCCGCCACAACGGTGCGCATGAATGTCCTGGTTGATGCTCTCAAGAGCATCAACAATGTCGAAAAGAGAGGCAAACGCCAGGTGCTTACTAGGCTGTGCTCCAAAGTCATCGTCCAGTTTCTCACTGTGATGATGAAGCATGGTTACATTGGCGAATCTGAAATCACCGACGATCTCAGAGCTGGGAAAATTGTTGTGAACCTCAGAGGTAGGCTAAACAAGTGTGCTGTGATCAGCCCCAGATTTGATGTGCAACTCAAAGATCTAGAAAAATGGCAGAATAATCTGCTTCCGTCCCGCCAGTTTGGTTTCATTGTATTGACTACCTCAGCTGGCATCATGGACCATGAAGAAGCAAGATGAAAACACACAGGAGGGAAAATCCTGGGATTCTTTTTCTAGGGATGTAATACATATATTTACAAATAAAATGCCATGGCCGGGCGCGGTGGCTCAAGCCTGTAATCCCAGCACTTTGGGAGGCCGAGGCGGGTGGATCACGAGGTCAAGAGATTGAGACCATCCTGGTCAACATGGTGAAACCCCGTCTCTACTAAAAATACAAAAAATTAGCTGGGCATGGTGGCGCGTGCCTGTAATCCCAACTACTCAGGAGGCTGAGGCAGGAGAATTGCCTGAACCCAGGAGGCGGAG
>NW_016107633.1:1080474-1093691 GCF_001604975.1 Cebus imitator
AAAAAAAAAAAAAAAAAAAAAAAAAAAAAAAAAAAAAAAAAAAAAAAAAAAAAAAAAAAAAAAAAAAACTAGGAATTTTAATTTCATGAAATTCAGAAACTTTAGTTGATAAAATTTAAATGCAAACTCCTAGGTCATCTTTGTCATAGCTTTATGTAAATACACTTCCTTCTTTTAATAAACATATACTTGGAACAGCCAGCTTTCTCTCCACTAATTTAAAAATAATGCCAATATCATCTACTAAATTCTTCAAAACGAGCTCTTGCTCTGTTGCCTAGGCTAGTGTGCAGTCCTGCGATCACTGCTTGCTGCTGCCTTGAGCTCCCGGGGTCAAGCAATCCTCTAGCCTCAGCTTCTTGAGTAGCTGAGACTATAGGTACACACCACCATCTCCAGCTAAATTTTTTACTTTTTTAGAGACAGGGTCTTGCTATGTTGCCCAAGTTAGTCTCAAACTCCTGGCTTCAAGTGATCCTCCTATCTTGACCTTGCAAAATGTTGGGGTTATAGGCATGAGTCACTGTACCCAGGATAAATTCTTATTTATACTTGGATCTTTTCAGACTGCCTATTGCCTTCTATTCATCTCTTATTTTATTTACTGCATTACTACATTTTATTATCAAGTCAGTAAGCCCATTACTTTTATTTTTCAAATATGTCCATCTACCTTCCATGTTTGTTTTAAAAATAATCTATTTTACTAAGTTCTCTTACTATTCCATTTGCATTGATTTTAATTAATTTGCAATAAATTTGTTAACTATAAGAAGTGTTCTCAATATTGAATCTTTTTTTTTTTTTTCTCTTTTTTTGGAGATAGGGTCTTGGTTCTGTGGCCCAGGCTGGAGTGAGGTGGTACATAAATATAATACTGCAGCCTCAGACTCCTGGCTCAAGTGATCCTCCTGCCTCAGCTTCTTGAGTAGCTAGGACCACAGGTTTGCACCATCATACTCTGCTTAGTTTTTAAATTTCTGGGTAGAGATGAAGTCTCACTATGTTGCCTAGGCTGGTCTCAAACTCCTGGGGCTCAAGTGATCATCCTGGCTCAGCCTCCCTAAGTGCTGGTACTCTTCTTGTTCTTTTATCTAGGAATAAGGTATGTTTCTTCCATTATATGTGACTTTTATGTCCCTCTATTACATTATTCATCATAGAAGATGGTCATATTTCTTAGTATGACCAATTTATTCCTTATAGATTTCATGTATAATTTCTATCTTGTATTATTGTAATCATCTTTTATCCCTACTACATACTCAATGGATCAATGGATTAGACTTTAGGACTACTTTTTTTTTTTTTTTTTTTAGAAAGGAATCTTGCTCTGTTGCCCAGATTAGAGTGCAGTGGTGCCATCTCGGCTCACTGCAACCTTGGCCTCCCAGGTTCAAGCAATTCTCCTGCGTCAGCCTCCCAAGTAGCTGGAATTACAGGCACTTGCCACCATGCCTGGCTAATTTTTGTATTTTTAATAGATACAAGGTTTCACTGTGCTGGCCCAGGATGGTCTTGAACTCCTGACCTTGTGATCCACCAGTGTTTTTTTTTGAGACAGAGTTTCACTCTGTCGCCCAGGCTGGAGAGCAGCAGCACAATCTCAGCTCACTGCAACCTCTGCTTCCTGGGTTCAAGAGATTCTCTCACCTCAGCCTCCAGAGTAGCTGGGATTACAGGTACATGACACCATGCCTGGCTAATTTTTGTATTTTTACTACAGATGGGGTCTCACCATGTTGGTTGGCCAGGCTGTTCTCCAACTCCTGACCTCAGGTGATCCACCTGCCTTGGCCTCTCAAAGTGCTGGGATTACAGGCATGAGCCTGTCCAGGACTACTGACTTTTGTATATTTAATTTACATTTTGCCTCTGCCTAATTTAAGTTCCTTATTAGTTCTCATTTTTCATAAATAATATTAATTTCCATATTTATGCTTCTTCCTTCTTTTTCATGTGTTCCTGATTTAACTAAAAATTACAAAATAAGCTGGGCACCGTGGCTCATGCCCACAATCCCAGCACTTCGGGAGGCTAGGGGGCGGGGCAGGGGGCAGCACAGGGGGTGGACTGCTTGAGCCCAGGAGTTCCAGACTAGCCTCGGCAACATGGTGAAACCCTGTCCCTACAGAACTACAAAAGCTACCTGGTGGTGCTTGCTTGTGATCTAAGTTAACTGGGAGGATGGCTTGAGCCCAGGAGGTGGAGGCTGCAATAAGCCATGATCACACCACTGCATTCCAGTCTGGGAGAGAGAGCAAGATCCCATCTCAAAAACAAACAATCTTTAGAATGTCTAAAAATTAAGCAAATAGGCTGGCTGTGGTGGCTCACACCTGTAATCCCAGTACTTTGGGAGGCCAAGGCGGGTGGATCACTTGAGGTCAGGAGTTTGAGACTAGCCTGGCCAACATGGTGAAACCCCATCTCTACCAAAAGTACAAAAAATTAGCTGGGCGTGGTGGCACACACCTGTAATTCCAGCTACTCAGGAGGCTGAGGCAGGAGAATTCACTTGCACCTGGGTGGTGGAGGCTGCAGTGAGCTGAGATTGTGCCACTGCACTCCAGCCTAGGTGACAGAGCAAGATTCCATCTTAAAAAAAAGAAAGAAAAAAATTAAGCTAATCAATATGAGCAACCGTATGAACTATTTCAAAGCATCTTAAGTGAAATACATATGATTATGTTTAACATTGAATTTTTACTCTTAATAGCTTTTTAAAATATTATCTTGTGACTACAGATCTTTCTGAAATGACTTAACATTGCTTTACTTAAAACAAAAAACCATTCATATAAAGCAATGAGCCAAAAACATTCACATTAGCAGTAGATAAAAATAGATAAGGAAAAGCCAAGCATGGTGGCGCAAGGCTGTAGCCCAAGCTACTAGAGAAGCTAAGGCAGGAGGCCTGTTTGAGGCCAGATGTCCAAGGCTGCAGTGCGCTATGATCACACTTGTGAATAGCCACTGAATTTCAGTCTGGGCAGCATAGTGAGATCCCATCTCAAAAAAAAAAAAAGAAGAAGAAGAAGAAGGGAAGGGCTGGGCACAATGGCTCACACCTGTAATCCCAGCACTTTGGGGAGGCCAAGGCAGATGGATCTCATAAGCCTAGGAGTTCGAGACAAGCCTGGGCAATATAGTGAGACCTCATCTCTAATAAATAAGTAAATAAAAGAAAGAAAGATTAAGAAAAAAGAAAGAAAAAGAATAAAAGGTATGGAATCTTGTAACCATTTAAAATTATGAGACTGGCCGGTTGTAAAACAGAATTTTAAGAAATGAAACAATCCTTTAAGAAGATTATTAAAGTACAAATCCTCAGGCTCCTGGGATTTTGATGTGTAAGTCTCAGGATTTAAATTTTTAAGAAGCACCCCAGATGATTCAGTTGTACATGGCCTACATTGAGAACCACTACTCTCCATCCTGTGAGGATGTCAGGGGAAATGAAACAGCACAGTACACAGTTTTTTCAGATGGTATTTCCAATTCATCTTGGATAGCTCAACTTTAATGGTGAATCTGAGCCTAATTTGATACACTTAAGTGTGACATACAAGTTATATAATTGCTTTGCAAAAAAAAGTCCAACTTAGAGAATGCTCAGCATTTCAGTTTTATGATCTAAGAATTCTAATAAGGCTAAATAGTGCCAATCATTCAATAGTATATTCATTGCAATACAGCAATTGGGAGAAAAATAAGAACCAAATGGAAATTATACACGTGATTTACAAGCTGCAAAAACTCTGACATTTAGAAAAAGATAAAAACCACTATAGAAGTTTAGAATTAAAATATTTTAGGGATGAGACAGCTTACCTTGAGATAACTGTGTTTTTAGGGATCTTGTATCCTGTGTAAAGGCAGAACCAACCGCACTACTTTGGGGTAAGGTACCACTGTTTGATGTTTCTGTTCCAAAGGATGTCAAAGAGCTTCCAGCTTAAAGAGATTTTTTTAAATGATAAAAAATTTAAAAAAATGTTTTACATTTTTCAATGATACAAAGTAACATAGCATTTTAATGATGGTAATTGTCTACATCTCCCCCAACACATGTACAAATTAATAACCTTGGAAATTAAAGTGTATTGAATAATAGTTTGGGAATTCTATGGCAATATGGGGGGTGGGGAGCCAATATACTGTCCACTATCCTTGGATGCAAACCATGTTTATAACACATGAAGTACTGTCCCTAAGCAGTTATGCAGATGGGACAGCAAGGACCCATATCAGCTAAAGTAGCAGAAATAGTGCATTCTACACCAACATTAAGGTTCAATGATTCTAATACTAAGTATCTGCAAAACTGCCAAATCAGCAGACAGGTTTACGAGGAGCTTTTTCAGCAGTTCCAAGGCAACAGACAATGGTCTCTGGTTCCAACGCTTCCCCTTAAGATGGGACTGCGAGGCTGCATTCTGCCTAAAGCATCTGCAATAAGTTCTGGCAATATGAGTAACAAAGTCCCTACAAAGGGCCCAATTCTCTGCCATACTGGGTTGTATCAAATTTCTTCTCTAAGTTTCTACAGTGCTTATGCATCATTCACTTTTGATATACTGTGCTTTCTCTCCGTAGTATTTCATGAATGCAGGTTTTTACTGTATTTCAACAGCACCTCTCTCTTCCATAACCTCTAAATCCAACCTAAAGATGGTAGAGTGATTTTTTACAAAATACAAATGTACTCACACTACTACAATGATTTAGACCTTCTGATGGCTCCCACTGTCCTCAGGATAAAAGTTCAAACTATTTACTTCAGTTAATAAAACCTACCTCTTCTCCCATCATTTTCTGTATTTTCACCAGCCTAGCCCACAGCAGTTTACCCTGCTGCTCTTACAACACATGAAGATTACAATCATGCCCCTTGCAATCTGCTCATTTCCAGGCTAGTCAACTCCAGTTCCTTCAAACATTACTCACCTTACATGGTCTTTATGACACTACCCCCCAACTTCCTTTCTTGGACTCTGAATTTAATGAATTCTATTTGTTCTTATCCCTCTTAAAATGTGGCTTCAGAAAACAGCACAGTATCTCAGACAATGGGAGCCACTGAGACTACCTTGAGGGTGCAATCCAGTGTGGCTGCAGCTCCAGTAGCTAACACAAGTTCCCACAACATCCCGGAAATGCAGGAGCTGGTGCTTTCAAGAATTCTGGGGAAGTTGAACCCATCCAATTATTTCTAGTATTCCTGGGCAATGACCAAGACATCAGTCACATGTTGTATATTTGTATCTCTGTGCTGCTCTGTGCTTCCTCACCTGGCTTGGCCTCCCATTGCTTGTCCTCTGGATTACACATTCGATGATTAAAGCAAACCTCTTCTGTGATTTCCTGATCACGCCATACACCCCTCCTTCTATCCCAATTCTACTACCAATTTACGTCAACAATCGATTCCAAATTATTTTAAATTTATAGTTTAAGACAGGGGTCAAGGTTTATTTTTTCCACGGATAACCAGCTGCTGCAACACCCCTTGTTAAAACAATGTCTTCTCTCACAACTGAACAGTGTTGGTACTCCGTTGTATTTGAGTGGGTCTATTTCTGGATTCTCTATTCTTTATTCCTTGTCTGTTAATGTGGTGAGTTACAACTGATTTTCAAATGTTGCAGCTTGCAGTCCTGAGATAAATCTTTGTCATTATGTACAATCCTTCTTCTGAATTGCTGGCTTCTGCTTCTAATAGTTAAACATTATTACATTTATGTACATGAGAGACAGTGATCTATAATTTTCTTGTAGCAATCTAGTCATAGTTGGTATTTTAGTTATTTTGCCTTG
Organism: Cebus imitator; assembly: GCF_001604975.1. Lineage (NCBI taxonomy): Eukaryota > Metazoa > Chordata > Mammalia > Primates > Cebidae > Cebus > Cebus imitator. The sequence goes on from NW_016107633.1 coordinate 1,086,295, forward strand.
CTTATCGGGTCAGTAAATACTTCCTCTTTCTCTGCTCTCTAAGTTTTCTTTTTAAGAGACAGGGTTTTGCTCTGTTGCCCAGGCTGGAGTACAGTGGCACCACCATGGCTCACTGCAGCCTTGAACTCCTGGGTTTAAGAAATCCTCCTGCCTCAGCCTTCTGAGCAACTGGGACTACAGGCATGCATCATGGTGCATAGCTATCTGAAAGAGTTTGTGTAAGATTAGTAAAAATTATTTCTTCCCTAAATGTTTGGTAGAATATAACAGTAAACAGTCTAGAATTTTCTTTGTGGGTGATTTTAAATTACTGTTTCAATTTCATTAGCAGATACAGAGATACTGAAATTTTATTTCCTCTTGTGTTGGTTTACTATTTGTCCACTTAATCCAAACTATCATTCACATTTACTGACATAAAGCAGTTCATATATTCCCATATTATTCTTTTAAGATCTATATGGATGTCTACTCTTTCATTCCTGATATTGGCAACTTGCTTGGTTCTTCTTTCTTTCCTTAATCAGTTTTGTTAGTGGCTTATCAATCTTTTATATATATATATATCCCATCAAAAACAGACTCTCAGCTTTGCTGATGTATAATCTATTTCTATTTCACTGATTTCTGCTCATCTTTTTTTCTTCTTCCCCATGTATTACTTTTGGAACAATTTTTTTTTTTTCATTTTTTTTCCTAGCTGTCCCCCCACATCCCTGCCAACTTTTTCAGAGATATGGTCTAACTCTGTCACCTAGGCTGGAATGCAGTGGCATGATCACAGTTTACTGCAGCACTGAACTTCTGGGCTCAAGTAATCCTCCCACCTCAGCCTCCCAAGTAGTTAGGACTACAGGCACTCACCACCATGCCCAGCTAACCATTTTTCCTAAACCTTTTTTTTTTGAGACAGGATCTCATTCTGTTGCCTAGGCTGGAGTTCAATGGCTTGATCTCGGCTCACTGCAACCTCCACTTCCCAGGTTCAAGTGTTTCTCCCACCTCAGCCTCCTGAGTAGTTGGGATTACAAGCACCCACCATCATACCTGGCTAATTTTTGTAGAGATGGGGATTCACCATGTTGGCCAGGCTGATCTTGAACTGCTGACCTTAGATAATCTGCTATCTTAAGCCTCCCAAAGTGCTGGGATTACAGGCATGAGACACCATGCCTGGCCCTTTCCCAGCTTTTTTTTTTTTTTTGAGATGGAGTCTCACTCTGACGCTCGGGCTGGAGTGCAATGGCGCAATCTCGGCTCAATGTTACCTCCACTTCCTGGGTTCAAGTGATTCTCCTGCCTCAGCCTCCTGAGTAGCTGGGATTATACGCACCCACCACCACACCAGCTAATTAAAAAAAAATTTTTTTTTAATTTTCAGTAGAGACAGGGTTTCACCAAGTTGGTTGGGCTGGTCTTCAACTCCTGATCTCGTGATCCGCCTGTCTCAGCCTCCCAAAGTGCTAGGATTACAGTGTGAGCCACCGGGCCTGGCTTCCTAGCTTCTTAAACTAGTACCTTAGAGCACTGATTTTAAAAATTCTTATTTTCTTTTTCTTTGAGACAGAGTGTCTCTCACTCTGTTACTCAGGTTGGACTGCAGTGGTGCCATCTTGGCTCACTGCAACCTCTACATACCCAGCTCACGTAATTCTCCTGCCTTAGCCTGCCGAATAGCTGGGACTATGGGCGCATGCCAATGTGCCTTACTAATTTTTGTATATTTAGTAGAGACAGGTTTTCACTACATTGGCCAGGCTGGTCTCGAACTCCGGACCTCAAGTGATCCACCTACCTCGGCCTCCCAAAGTGCTGGGGTCATGGGTGTGAGCCACTGCACCTGGCCAAAAATTCTTGTTTTCTAATATATGTATTTAAAGCTAGGAAAATTTTCCTAAACACTGTTTTAGCTCCACCTACCAACTTCCTGGTCATTAAATTAAAAATACACATTTTTTTTCTTTTTTAGAGACAGGGTTTCACCACATTGGCCAGGCTGGTCTCGAACTCCTGACCTTAGGCAATCCACTCATCTCATCCTCTCAAAGTGTTGGGATTACAGGCGTGAGCCACCGCACCCACAAAAAAAAATAACATTTTAAAATTTTTATTTATTTATTTATTTTTTAAAGAGACAAGGTCTAGCTCTGCTACCTTTCCTGGAGTGCAGCAGCAGAATCACAGCTCACTGCAGGCTTGAATTCCTGGGCTCAACCAATTCTCCACCTCAGCCTTCTGAGTGCTAGGACTACAGACATGTACAACCATGCCCAGCTAATCACAAATTTTTTTCTGTAGAGACAAGGACTCTCTCTGTTTCCCAGGCTGGTCTTGAACTCCTGGCTTCAAGTGATCCTCCCACCTTGGCCTCCCAACGTGCTGGGATTACAGGTGTATGCTATCGCACCTGGCCCAGATTAAAAATATTCTCCAATTTCCTTTGTAAATTCTTCTCTATTAGTGATTAACAAGTTTACTTGATTTGGGGATTTTTCAAGTTACCTTTATTAATTCCAAGTTTAATTATTTTGTGGTTTAAGAAGGTATCATGTATGATTTTAATCCTTTTGGAATTTAGTGTGACCTATTTTATGGCACAGTATTTGGTCTATATTGTTAAGCAGTCCATGTCTACTTAAAACAATATTCTGCAATTGTTGGGTATACTGTTTTATAAAAGTTACACATTTAGGACTGTTGTATCTTCCTGATGAATTGATCCTCACGTTTATGAAGAACGCCCCTTTATCTCTGTTAGTACCCCTGATCTTTAAGCTGCTTTGTCTGACATTAATGTATGTCACACAGTTTTCCTGTTATTGGTGTTTTTGTGGTATACCTTTTTCCATTCTTTTACTTTCAGTGCATCTCTTGCAAACATAATATAGTTGAGCCATTTTAAAAAATTAATTCAGTCTGATACTCTCTACCTTTTAATTGGAATGTTTCATTCCTTCACATTTTACCAAAGTAGATGCTTAATAATCTTTTTTTTTTTGAGACACGGTCTCGCTGTCACCCAGGATGGAGTGCAGTGACGTGATCTTGACTCCCTGCAACCTCTACCTTCTGGGTTGCAGCGATTCTCCTGCCTCAGCCTCCCAAGTAGCTGGGATTACAGATGTATGCCACCACGTCTGGCTCATTTTTTTGTATTTTAGTAGAGACAGGGTTTCACCATGATGGCCAGGCTGATATTGAACTTCTGACCTCACTGACCTCAAATGATTCACCCCGCTCAACTTCCCAAAGTGCTGGGATTATAGGCGTGAGCCACTGTGCCTGGCCTGATCTGTAACAATCCTTAGTCTAACATCCATAATGCCTGAAACAGCCTCCTGGCTTTATGCTACCCATGAAGTTCATAAGCATGCTTTCAAGGCTTCATCACTCAGTAATTAAAAATTAGCATGGAGAACCATGCTCCAATATGGTTTGGCTATTTAACCAACTAAAATGTACCCATTGATGGTCTATTCAGCCAATATTCCTCCATCTGGCATATAAGATTATGAAACTTAAACAGCATGCCATGCCATGTTAGTAAACCTGTCTCGATTATTTGAGAACAACCAGCTGACCTTATCAACTATAGTAAATATAACAGAAAAAATATCTAATTGCTTCATATTTGTTCATTTTAATCCTTGCTACAGAATTATGTTAGATAGTTGGTCAATCTGTGCCTTTCATTGTTTCTACAAATTCTTTTTTCTAACAGCAGCAGTAAGCTCTTATTTTCTACTGTTCAATGGTAACATAGGTAAATACTGTTTTGATGCTTCATTTATTGTGAGATGTTTAATTTTTCCTAAATGTTCAGAAATTAAGGCCAGTAATGATCTAATCTCTTGCACATAAGAACTACTTTTACATCAGCTTTAAAAAAAAGTGCTTTAATTCTACCTGGTATATTATTCTTTTCAATGTATGACAGTATATATTCTTCACAGACTTGCCAAAAGAGTATGCATATAATTAAACTTTGAGTTTTTGCCAAACTGATAGCAAGAAATGGTGCCTTAGTGTAGATTTGTACATTTTTCACTATAAGCAAGATGATTTTTTCTTTTTCTTTTTGAGACACAGCCTGGCTCTGTTTCCCAAGCTGGAGTGCAATGGTGTGATCTTGGTTCACTGCAACATCCACCTCTCAGGCTCAAGCAATCATCCTCTCACCTCAGCCTCTGGAGCAGCTGGGATTACAGGAGTTTGCCACCACGCTTGCCTTTTTTTTTTTTTTTTTTTTGGTAGAGACAGGGTTTAGTCAGGCTGGTCTCCAACTCCTGAGCTCAAGCAATGCTACCCCACAGCCTCCCAAAGTGCTGGAGTCTTTGCATTCTAGCCTGGGCAACAGAGCGCGAAGTATTTTACTCATTTGCCCCATCCTATAATACATACAAAACAGTTTAAGAATTAACAACACCTGGCTGGGCGCAGTGGCTCATGCCTGTAATCCCAAAAGGAGGCCAAGGCGGGTGGATCACTTGAGCTCACAAGACCAGCCTGGGCAACAAGGGGAAACCCTGTCTCTACAAAAAACACAAAAATCTAGTTGGAAGTGGTGGTGCATGCCAGCTACTCAGAAGGCTGAGGTGGAAGGATGGTTTGAGCCTTGGAGATAGAACCAGATCTTATCTCAGAGTAGGGGAGAGGGAACAACAACAACAAAAAACAAACCACAACACCAATAATACAAATTGAAGTCAAGTTTTGTTTTGTTCTGAGATGGAGTTTCACTCTTGTTGCCCAGGCTAGAGTGCAATGGTGCGATCTTGGCTCACTGCAACCTCAGCTCACTACAACCTCTGCCTCCCAGGTTCAAGTGGTTTTCCTGCTTCAGCCTCCAAGTAGCTGGTATTACAGGCATGCACCACCACACCCAGCTAACTTTGCATTTTTTGTAGAGATGGGGTTTCTCCATGTTAGGCTGGTCTCAAACTCCTGACCTCAGATGATCCGCCCACCTCGGCCTCCCAAAGTGCTGGGATTACATGTGTGATGCCTGGCCAAGTGTTCTTAAGAGTTAATAGTTCTACTTGTTGTTAATATATCCTACTAAGAACGTAAAAGTTATCTGAATTATTTTTTCCCCTATATGGTTATATTATCAATTTGATATGCAATAGCATCTGTGCTTTTTGTTTGTATTTGTTCAGTATTAATTTGCCTTTTTTGGTCATTCATTATTATTTTGTGAATAAGTAAAACATTTAAATACTTAAGTCACATCTGTATAAAAAGTATATTAAGAGGAAAAAATGTAATAATTTTAACAAAACTTGTTAGCATATTAATGAGTTTCAAGATACACCTGAAACTAAATTTGTGGTGCAGTCAGAGTTACCTGATAATGATTTCAATGAAATTTTAAAAGATTAGGGACAAAAATTTAAGATTTAAAACTGTTCTTTACCATGGAATAAAGTGTACTGAAATGCTAAAATGTACAGCTATAAAAAAACAACACTGAGCTAATCTGATTATATCCAGATTTTGCACTCAATAGCCCTTGACCCTCTCCAGCCATAAGTAAGACTGTCATTTGCCCAGCCCTGCTGTGCATTCTTGTTATAGCTGTTTCAAAACCAGTGTTAGAGAAACAAAACCAAGCCCTCAATCATGCTATGTGTATCTTTATGTGTGCATGTCTTTTGTATGTTTAAAATGTTTTAGGCTGGGCACGGTAGCTCACGCCTGTAATCTCAGCATTTTGGAAGGCTGAGGTAGGTGGATCACTTGAGGTCAGGAGTTCGAGACCAGCTTGGCCAACATGGTGAAATGCCATCTCTACTAAAAATACAAAAAAATTAGCTGGGTGTGGTGGCGCACACCTGTAATCCTAGCTACTCAGGAGGCTGAGGCAGGAGAATTGCTTGAACCCAGGAGGTGGAGGTTACAGTGAGTGGAGATCAGGCCACTGACTCCAGGCTGGGTGATATAGCAAGACTGTGTCTCAAAAAATAAAAATAAAATAAAACAAAAGATAGAGTGAGACTCTGACTCAAAAAAAGAAAAAGAAATCCAATTATCAATAAGATTTGGTAGATGTTAGATATAACTATGTGTAAAAAAAATGTTACTACTATAAAAGTTGACTTTCAAAAACCTAGTAATATCATAATAATATTAAATAAAGGCTTTAAAATGTCATCAATATGTGTTCTGAACACTGTAAAACAAAGTTACAAAAGGAACATCAAACATTTCTAAAAGTTTGTGTTGAGTTTCTATACCTTTGTGGCAAAGAAAGGAAGAATAAAAAAACAAAAAAATAAGTAAAAGAAAAAGAAAACATACCAACACCAACAGCACCAAACTGCTGCCCAACTAAGGAACTTGGACTGAACTGACTGTATGTGGGCATCCTGCCGAAAGGCCCATAAGAACCCATGGACTGGAATGAAGAAGTCGATGAGCCTAGTGAGGACTGAAGGAAAATCATGGGTTATATTTCCAAGCTCTACGCAACATGTATATAATGAAAAAAATTTCCAGATTTTTATTTTTAAGAAAACTAATAAATTATAACTACTAGATATAAAATGAATTACAATATGCATTTAAAACAGCCAAAGAACTTTCTGATTTCAATATCTGTCTATAATGTGACAATTATACTCAATGTGACTTACAAATACTTTTTTCTACAATAAACTCCCCATTTGAGCTAAGAGTTTTATAGAGAGAGAAAAGAAATAGTTACTTTTCTTAAAGTAAAGTAACTTTGCCTGAAGAAAAATATGAGAAAAGTAACTTTTAGTAATACTGAGTTTTAGTCTGATGCTGATATAAATCTCACTTGTGATTTTACTTATTTTCAATCATTTGAGGCCTACTATTAAATTCACAGGAAAGAGATGTAGAAACAAACATATCCCACGTAAAACCATTTACATTTTTACTTATACTTACATTAAGCTGAGGAACATTTTATTAAAACTTTAACTTAAACCTAAAGCATATATATTTTAAAATATATGTTAATACATATATACTTCATATATTATCTCATTTAAACTGTTTCATAATATAAACATGAAGTGTGTTAAAGGCTACCAGGACAAACACTCACTGATGGCAGGACCTTTTCTGTGTGTTCACTACTAGTGTTAAGCACATACCAGATATTCCGTAAATACTACTGAATGAATGAATAAGAAGATCAAATAGAAGTTTACGATGATTGGAAGAAGTTATTCAACACCATTTTGATTTGCTCTCTCTTAGTTTTTTTCATTCCATAAAACTGATTACTCAAATAACTGGTTCCCTGGAGAATTATCAAAGGCCATATATAAGAGACAGTAAGGTACCACCAATGTTTGGTGTAGGTGGCTATCTCTAAATGTGTCTCTTCCTTCTCCATTTAAAGAGATTCACATTTTTTCAGATTC
>NW_016107633.1:1095121-1096319 GCF_001604975.1 Cebus imitator
CTTTAATGTCACTCCCACGGAATATAATGTATTCAAAGACTTCATCTCGAGGTGGTATTGGACGATCTGTTGGTCTGTCTTCTGTACCAAAGGATCGAACTGGCAAGAAAACAAAGGATGTCAGATGTGTGACTACTCATCAAATTCAAGTACAGTAGTACCCCAGATTTTAAGTGTTATATTTCAGGTACTAAGCAGTAGTTTGAAGTGTCTGAGAAAGTATTCATTCATCCATAGCTAAATAATTTTTTTAAAGAGGAAAATAGAGTAGGTTTTATCTGAAGTTAAATATACGGAAAATAAAAGACTATCACTATTATGAGATTGTGTTACTCTCGTATTTTTATTTATTTGTATCTTTAGTGGTTGTAGTGGGGTATTAAAATGTCCTTTCATTATTTACCTATTTATTGAGACAGGCTGTCACCCAGACTGGAGTGAAGTGGTGTGGTCATGGCTTCCTGCAGCCTCAGTTTCCTGGGCTCAGGCGATTCTTCCATCTCAGCCTCCCATGTAGCTGGGACCAGAGGCATGTGCCATTAAGCCCAGCTAATATTTTTATGTTTTAGTAGAGATGAAGTCTTGCTATTTCGCACAGACTGGTCTTGAACTCCTGGCCTCACATAATCTTCCTGCTTTGGCCTCTCAAACTGCTAGATTACAGGCCTGAGCCACTGTGCCTGGCTCACTGTTAATTTATTTTTAATGTCCTCATTCAGCAAAATAAAAATTAGCAACCTATGTCTTTCTTTGGAGGGAGGGTGAGGCACAGATTTTTCCAGTCTACAAAATCTCAAAGTTTGGGTATTGGTCTTTGGGACACAGAGAAGCAATGAAGGTATTCATAACATTTATTTGCTGAGCAGTAAGTCCTCTAGAAGCCAAGCCAAACAGCTGCCAGCTATTCAGCCCCATGGGATAGCCTAAAATATCCTAGTTATCTAAAATACCAACCATATAATTAAATCTGATTATTTTAACAACGAAGATAGCATTACTCAAAGCTAAACTGGGGACCACCTGCAACACAGTAAGCTGGCTACAAATGAAGATTTCTATTGAATAAAACTTATTGAGCACAGGGTCCAAAAATCTGCATTTTAAGCTACTATGATTAAGGATAGTGGCTGATGTCTGTAAATGCCAGCACTGGCAACAGAGTGATGTCCTATCTACAAAAAATAAATTTTTTTTTTTT
>NW_016107633.1:1097757-1100866 GCF_001604975.1 Cebus imitator
AAAAAAAAAAAAAAAAGAATTTATTTCAGTGTAAATAATGTCTTTACACTCTTATTCTAAAAATTCTTTCTAGTATTTATGAGACTTCCAGGAAAGATAGTAGCACAGGCAGTTTGGCAGAAAATCCTTCCCTAGAACTATAGGAAAGAAAAAGGAAGTTAAAATATCCCTACAATCATGAAAAATTCTCAAATTCATACCATGAAATTTTATTAAATAGTATCATTCAGGTGCAGAATGAGTTAGTTGAAACTAAAAGACCAAGCCCAGAATCCATACGTAGTATCCTCTGCCCTCTCCTCCCTCCAGAGAAATTTTGACTAGTACATTCGACTTGCTAAGATGGGTACAGGGACACAGGTGTGATGAGGAAAAAAATGTGGAATGGCCTACCTGAAGCTCCCTTTCTCTGATGGTCAGATAGTACTTAAGCAGGTAGGAAGATTTTATATTTTGACCTTTATTCAAAAGGAAGGATAAGGAGAAAGGACTAAGAAATTACAAATAAATCAGTCTCATGCCTAACCTCAGTACCATCACATCAAATAAAGTTTCATGCTTCCAAAGTAGCAGATGAGCTCATCCTGACACAAAGGGTTTGTCAAAGGTCCGTCTACAAAATTAGAGATGCTCTATTAGGCTTCCTAAGGCCTAATAGAGCACAGCCAGGTAAATTCAGAGTGAAGTAAAAGAGAATTTGCACTTCATGTTTTGCAAAAAAAAAAAAAAAAAAAAAGTTAGAAAAATCATGGAATCAAGAAAAATTTTACAGGAAAGAAATAAGGGAAGAAAAGAAGAAAAAGAGAGGCAATGATGGAAGAAAAGTAAAAAGAAAAGACAAAGGAGAAGAGAAAAAATCAAAGAGGACACGGTCTTCATTTGCTTATTATTATCATTTTTTTTTGAGTCAGAGTCTTGCTCTGTCACCTAGGCTGCAGTGCAATGGCACAATCTCAGCTCACTGCACCCTCTGACTCCTGGGTTTAAGCAATTCTCTTGCCTCAGCCTCCTGAGTAGCTGGGATTACAGGCGACTGCCAGAACAATGCCTGGCTAATTTCCTTCTCTGTATTTTTAGTAGAAATGGAGTTTCTCCATGTTGGCCAGGCTGATCTCAAATTCCTGACCTCAGGTGATCCGCCCACCTCAGCCTCCCAAAGTGCTAGGATTACAGGCTTGAGCGTATTTTTTTTTTTTAATTTTTTTCCCCCACAAGACTGAGTCTTGCTCTGTCGCCCAGGCCGGAGTACAGTGGTGCGATCTTGGCTCGCTGCAACCTCTTCCTCCTGGGTTCAAGTGATTCTTCTGCCTCAGTCTCCTGAGTAGCTGGGATTACAGGAACGCACCACCACACCCAGCTAGTTTTTGTATTCTTAGAGAGGAGGTGTCACCATGTTGGCCAGGCTGGTCTCAAACTCCTGACCTCGTAATCTGCCCACGTCAGCCTCCCAAAGTGCTGAGATTACAGGCATGAGCCACTGCACCTGGCCTCATCTACTTACTTTTTTTCCCCCCCATTACCAGCAGTTTGCCCTGACAGAGAGGACACAGTTTTCAAAAAGTAGATGAATCCCAGCTACTCAGGAGGCTGAGACAGGAGAATTGCTTGAAACCAGGAGGCGGAGGTTGCAGTGAGCCGAGGTCACACCACTGCACTCCAGCCTGCTGCCGGGTGACTGAATGAGACTCTGTCTCCAAAAAAAAAAAAAAAAAAAGTTGATGAAATACATTCAGTATTAATATTTATCACAGAAAATAGAAGAAATTTTCTGAAAGAACTGCTTTGACATTCACAAGAAAAACACAAAGCATAGACTCTTATGATTAAAACAACACTGAAAAGGTAGCATGCAGAATTAAGGAATGAAAATTATATAAGATAAATAAAACAGCATAACTAATAAATGCATCACCAAACAGAACAGCCAATGCAGTAAAACCAAATCACTAGAAGAGAGTAATTTTGAGAAAATGTAAACAAGATGTCATGAAATAGTATAGCAATAAAAAGGTTATGAAGATCCAACAGTTAGTTAACTATTGTCCCTTAGGTAGACAAAAGAATAAGAGAAAATATGATTAAAGATATAACAGAATAGAAATGTCTTGACATGAAGGCCTAAATTTCATCAAAGGCTTTCACTGTATTTCCAGGAAAAAAAAAAAAATCAGTACACTACAAGCCACAGAGACTTATGCTTTGCTATATCAAAATAAAGAATTCAAAAAAAGTGGTATCCAAAGATAACAAACGGACAATAAATTCATTTAAGCACAGAAGTGTACATGACAATTTATATGGTTCTAGAACAGAAATAGTTCTGGAAAAGACTACAATGTTACAAAGTATAACAAACTAAGAACAGTGTATCACAACATTTTAACAAAAATTGGGAGATGAAAATGAATGGAGAGAGGAAAACTCAACAGGTGGTAATATCTAAACTTACACTTTGATCTCTCATTGTGTCAAGTACAAGTCACTTGATACTTTTTTTTTTGGTTAGTTGATAATAAATGAAGGCTTTAAAGTTTGTTATTTGAAAGAATTTCTTAAATTCTACTGCGGGTTTTCAAAGTAACTCATATTAGAATTTAAAACTAAGAGCATACTTTCCAAAATATGGTGTGAAGAAAAACTCTATCATATGGCAAATGAAACAAACTGAAAAAGCATGAAAACAGAAACCACAGAATAAGAACGATTTGTACACAACAAGCATTTGAGAAACATGCTCTAATGATGGAGGCTGGCTTAATCAGATTTGGGGTTTTCAACGCAAGAGTTCTTGTAGTATTGTGAAGAACAAATTACACAAGAGAGATTGGAAGGGTACACATGGCTAGAAGATACTGTTACAGAACAAATGAGAAGTCCAAAAGGTTAAAACTTGAGCATTAAGAGTAGAAAGGCAGGCCAGGTACAGTGGCTCATGCCTGTAATCCCAGCACTTTGGGAGGCCGAGGCAGGCAGATCACCTGAGGTCGGGAGATTGGGACCAGTCTGACCAACATGGTGAAACCCCATCTCTACTAAAAAATACAAAAATTAGCCAGGCATGGTGGCTCATGCCTGTAATCCCAGCTACTAGGGAGGCTGAGGCAGGAGA
>NW_016107633.1:1100961-1102445 GCF_001604975.1 Cebus imitator
AAAAAAAAAAAAAAAGAGTAGAAAGGAAGGAGGCATGTTAAGCACAGAAAAGGTAGAGAACTACTGGAACCATTCTACTACAGTACATACATTAGCTCACATGCAATTGGTAAATAAGGGAATTATGTCAGTACATTCAGAAATGACATTGGTTCATTTCCTAAAATGTTATTTATTTTTTGCGTTTGCAGGTAACAACAGTGCTACCACTCCTGGCCACCTTTACTGTTTTTAAAGAGAAAGCTCTAAATTTACTGAATTATTTGTTTAAAACCTTAAGCATGCTAGCATTTTTTATTAGGTTTAAATTAGTGCTTAAATTACAAAGATGTACAGATTTCAAATGGTCTGCTCCTAATCCTAGTTTCCCCAGAAACCCTGTTCCTCTTACTGCAGGAAGGCATACCTCATATTACAGCACAGATGCCTTTGCCTGGCTGGTAAAATCTGGATTATGTTCTAGTCATTTTTTTTTTTTTCACTCACAACACATAGTACTTTGAGAAAGAAACATTTTTACTCTATTATTCATTTTGGGATTCTACAGCAACTACACATTCCAATGTAAATCAACCACAGGTAATGTGACTAGAGCTTTAAGCTGAACATAAGTATTGTATGTCATTGCATTTCATAACATATTTTTCAAATACTTACTGGGCACCACCTGTCCCAGGTACTGTGCTAGATGCTAGGGAAACCAGTTCCTATTCTCAAGGAGCTCAGTCTATTTGCTTACTTGGATTTGATGTCACTGAATTGGATTTGAAGTTGCACTAAACACTCAATACCACTTGTAATGCCTCTAATAAGTACTACTATTGGTTCCTCACTTCCTAATCCCTGAAGCTGACACAGCATTAGGCTTCAAATTAAGTCATAATACTACTATTAAGTCAAAATGTAGCTGAATAGATACTAATCTGATTCTGGGATATTTTGGGGATTATCATGAATTATTACAAATGTAATAATTCAGCAGGCTTGGAATATTTAAGTAATATGAGGCAGGCATTAAATTTATGTCCCCACCCTCAGGGAACTTATAGTCTGGCAAGTGTGCTAAGTACTATACAGGAAAGAAAGCACACAACATTGGTTTGCTAGTGCTGCCCAAATAAAGTACCAGAGATTATGTCCACACAGAAACTTGTATACAAATGTTTATATCAGTATTATTCATAACAGCCAAATGGTGAAAACAACCCAAATGCCCACCAACAAATGAACAAATTGTGATCTCTATACATCATATGTTATATATATATATTTAAAAATATATGTAATGGCCCGGCGTGGTGGCTCAAGCCTGTAATCCCAGCACTTTGGGAGGCCGAGGCGGGTGGATCACGAGGTCAAGAGATCGAGACCATCCCGGTCAACATGGTGAAACCCCGTCTCTACTAAAAATACAAAAAATTAGCTGGGCATGGTGGCACGTGCCTGTAATCCCAGCTACTCAGGAGGCGGAGGCAGGAGAATTG
>NW_016107633.1:1102735-1109437 GCF_001604975.1 Cebus imitator
AAAAAAAAAAAAAATATATATATATATATATATATATATGTAATGAAATATTATTCAGCCATAAAAACACAAAATGCTAATACATGTTACATTAAGAGTGAAGCATGAAAGCATTATGCTGAGTAAAAGAAGTTAGACACAAAACGTCACACAGTGTATGATTCCTTTCACATAACATATCCGAAACAGGAAAAGCCATGAAGACAGAAAGCCAGAAAGCAGATTAGTGGTTAACAGGGTATAGGGGATATGAGGAGGGATTACTTACTGCCTAGGGGTGTTTTACTAGGATGATGAAAAGTTTTGAAACTAAGGAGACGTGGTAGCTGCACAACACTGTGACTACACTAAGTGTCACTGAACTGTACACTTTATAATGGTTAATTGCATGTTATGTGAATTTCAACTTCAAACACATATGTGCACGCACACCTACAAATACAGTTACAAGAGAATACAGAAAATAATAAACGTAGTTTGGGGAGAATGGTTGGAAACTAGGTGTGGTTGTCCTCTACATTTTAAACTTCATCATGTTGCTACATTGCTTTAATAATTTTCTTTTCTTTCTTTTTTTGAGACAGGGTCCCTGTCTGTCATCCAGTCCAGGCTGAAGTAGAGTGGTGCAATCTTGGTTCACTGCAACTTTTACCTCCCAAGCTCAAGCTATCCTCCTACCTCAGTCTCCTGAGTAGCTAGGACTACAGGCACACACCACCACACCTGGCTAATTTTTGTATTATTTTTGTAGAGATGGAGTTTCCCCATGTTGCCCAGTTTGGTCTCCAACTCCTGGGCTCAAATGATCCATCCACTGCAGCCTCCCAAAGTGCTGGGATTACAGGTGTGAGCCACAGTGCCCAGCTAATAATTTTATTAGTCTTAAGAATATAATCAATTTTCCATTTCTAGCTCCAAATAATAACAAAGATTAATAGAAATTCCATGTCTTTAAAAAACAAAACAAAACAACAACAAAAAAAAAACAGCGTCAAATTATTTGGCAAAATCACTCATCTAATCTAGTCTCTAGATTTAGTCAAGCTCAAACATGATCCTAATGCCAAACTAGTTATCAGATTGTATATACTTGTACATACAATCACAGTAAAAGGCCAGAGAAGTGAGTTGTAGCAACAAACTTCCCAATACAATATCTCTATTACAAAATACCGAAAACGGTCTAAGTTTGAGCATGATAAACATTATATACTTAAAATAAATACTTAAGTGAAGCTAGTACCCCCCCAAATTGACACTAGGCTGGGCATGGAGGCTCACACCTGTAGTCTCAGCATTTTGGGAGGCCGAGGCGGGCAGATCACCTGAGGTTGGGAGTTTGAGACCAGCCCTGTCTCTATTTAAAAAAAAAAAAAAAAAAAAAAGCCAGTTGGGGTGGCACACGCCTGTAATCCCAGCTACTTGGGAGGTTGAGGCATGAAAATCGCTTGAACCCTGAAGGCAGAGGCTGCAGTGAGCTGAGATCATACCACTGCACTCCAGCCTGGTCATGTTGGCCAGGATGGTCTTGATCTGCTGACCTTGTGATCCACCCACCTCAGCCTCCCAATGTGCTGAGATTACAGACATGAGCTACCATGCCCAGCCTTAACTTTTTTTTTACATGAACTAAAAATTATAAATTAGGCTCTCATGTCAACTGAAAAGAAAAAGAAACAAGTCTCTTGAATACCAAACTTTGGGAGCTACAAATGAAACACTGAATTATCTGAAAGATGCTTACAAAGTAAGTTAAGAAACTAAGACCAATTTCAAATGAAAACTTGGAATAAGATTTATGATGCAGTCTTAAAGTTAAAACTCCTCAGTCAAGTATCAGCTGCAAGATCTGGTCCCAACATACTCAAACTTAAATTCCAACCAAGCTTATTATTCTCAGTTCACAAATCAGGTTTTCTGTCCTCTATTATAGCTCTCCCCACATTTAGGGTATCCTAAATTTCCACTTGAAGATTGTAGGTATCAGTCAAGGTCTTACAGAGAAACAGACTCAATCAGGTGTGCATATACAAACATGGAACAAGACTAAAGGAATTGGCCCAGAGTGCAGGCCTGGTATATCCAAAATCTGCAGAGCAGGCTGGCAGAACCCCTTGCTCAGAGGTCAGTCTTTGTTCTATTAAAGGCCTTCCACTAATTGGATGAGGCCCACCCACAAATGGAGGCTACTCACCATCTACTGATTTAAATGTCAATCTCATACAAAAAAATACCTTCACAGAAACATCGAGAATATTTGATCAAATATCTAGGCACTGTGGCCCAGTCAAGTTGGCACATAAAATTAACCATCATCCAACTCCAACTGGACTGAAGTAATCTGTTCTTCCTTTGAAAATCGTACAGTATTCTATCATTCTGTCTATATTACCCTTCTAGAATTCAAAAATCTTCAGAAGAAAGATGTGTATCTAGATCATCTTTGCAACTCCCATAGAATCTAACATAGTGCGCTACATATAGCTGACATTTCAATATTTCTTGAATAAATTGCACAGTGAAAAAGGCTATTAGGTAAGCTACTTCCAAAAATACTGAACAGTGTTAAATATAAAGGGAACTGAATTAAATTATAAAAGAAACTCACTTAGCATAAAATGAAAGAATGATTGTTTAGAGTAAATAACAAATGACGTTGATAGGATGGGAAAGTGGGAAAAACAAAACCAAACTCAGCATATTTAAAAAAGTCTACATGCAAAAGCAGCAAACTAGGAAACAAAAAAGTTAGTATTTTTCTTCTCTTTCTGACATTTATACAGCTGACATTTATATGTACAGCTCTTGTCCATTCATGAATCCCTGCTGAAACTGAGATGCAGAAACTATCTGAGGTATCTTAGAATAAGGTATTATACATGAATTTAACACAACAAGGAAGGTTTAATTACTTAAATACTAAAAAGTACCTTCTCTTCCATAATGTAGTACTCTAGAACAAGCCCTGAAGGTAGAATGGCAGAAAGCTGACTCTGGGTTTTTTATTTAAGAGCAGAGCTTTACAAAAATAACATTCAACAGTCTGGCTCTTGGAAGCACGTCACAGCCTGCTTCCCCAAACTCACACTTTCTGCACATCTGCACTCTCTTCTCTGGCCCCTTCTTTACCCTTACCCACATTACTTTCTTCCTGCTAGCAAATACTGCACTGAATGAAAACATTGGTCTCTCAGCCTCCACCATCTCTTCCTGTACCCACTACAAACCTAACACCCCTAACAGAGGCATTACTCCTAACAGAGGCATTACTCCTGCCCTTGTGTTTTCAATATTCTCAATCGCCTCATGGATCACATGCCAAGCACTGTTGACTTGATGACAAAAACTACCTCCACCTCCACGGTTCATAACTCAGATGATGTTCCTTTCAACTTTTGCAACATATCCTCAAAATCAACTTCTTCCCACTTAACTCTAGAGGTTACATCATCTTCAACTGAAAAAACCCCAGTCATCCTGTTAAGAGTCAATCTTTTCCTTATAAAACCAGAAAAGCAATTTGAAAATTTAGATAAAGATGTAATAATAACAAAAAAGAAATACTGGCTCCTTAGAAAGTTATTACAAAGCAAAACATATTTACAAAGGATTTCTCTGTGATGGAGTCTCGCTCTGTTACTCAGGCTGGAGTGCAGTGGCACTATCTGGGCTCATGGCAACTTCCTCCTCCCAGGTTCAAGCAATTCTCCTGCCTCAGCTTCCCGAGCAGCTGGGAATACAGGCACATGCTGTCACACCCAGCTAATTTTTTTTTTCTATTTTAGTAGAGTCAGGGTTTCACCATGTTGTTCAGGCTGGTCTCAAACTCCTCTGAGCTCAGGCAATCTGCCTGCCTCAGCCTCCCAAAGTGTTGGGATTACAGGTGTGAGCCACCGCACCTGGCCACATGTGGCTAATTCTAACTAATCTGTTAGGCCCCACCTTAAATGCTGTGTCCTCAAGAACCTTGCCTCTGTTGTTGTCTTTTGTTTCTTAACACTTAGCATAGTGTCTAAAATATAGTCATGGCAGGAGCTAAGCAATTCTCTTGAATAAAGAGTATATTAAATAGTAAGTACAGAAAGTTTAAGGGGGCAGAAAGAAAGCTTTTTATATGTTTGATGATTAGGGTGAGTATTAAAGAAGAATCCAACAAGTGAGGGGCAATCTAGACAGAGTTACAACATGTGCCCCCGCATCCCTCCAAAACATTAGGACAAGCAGGGGTATAGGGAGGGAAGACCTCTGGGAAATTTAGATTTTATCCAGAAAGAAATGTAGTCATTAAAATTTTTTTAGGCTGGGTGCGGTGGCTCATGCCTGTAATCCCAGCACTTTGGGACGCCGAGACAGGTGGATCACGAGGTCAGGCGTTCGAGACCAGCCTGGCCAACATGGTGAAACCCCATCTCTACTAAAAGTACAAAAATTAGCCGGGTGTGGTGGTGGGTGCCTGTGGTCCCGGCTACTCGGGAGGCTGAAGCAGAGAACTGCTTGAACCTGGCAGGTGGAGGTTGCAGTGAGCTGAGATTGTGCCACTGCACTCCAGCCTGGGTGACAGAGTGAGACTCCACCTCAAAAAAAAAAAAAATTTTTTTTTTTTTAAAAGAAGGGACATCAGCTAGATCTGTGCTTCAGGGAAAAAAATGCCGCCAGCAGTGGCCATGTAAATGCTGTAAGTAGTTTTTGCAATTGAGAAATTATTGGAGGAGGCTAGATCTGAAGCAAGAAGCAACAATTTCCTAAATCATGGAGGGTGATAGTAAAGACTGAGAAAGTGGATGGATATGAGGACAAGTCAGAATCAACAGAGCTTGAGAACATATAAGAAGGAACAACATGAAGGATGTAAGATTTACATTTGACTTAACATTGGCGAGTACTTACTATATGCTAGACACTATATGTATTAATTTAGTTAATTCTCACAAGGATTATCTGCATGAAAAATAAAAAAAAGATAAAGACAACTGCGTGAAGATCAAAGAAATCTTCTTTGATACATAAACATTTGAACTGAGATTTGGCGATGAATATGGAACAGGAACAGGGTGAAGTCAGAAGGATGAGGCAGAAGGAAGCACTGTATGTTTATGCAACAAAAAGGGAAAGAGAAGTAAAGGGTAGAAAGGGACATGTGCTATGGGATAAAGTTGAATATGTATCAAAGAGTTGGGTAAGAGTTCCAGTTTCCCTAAGAACAGAGAGCCACTAAAAGGCTTTAAGAAAGCAACTTGATGCTGGGTGCGGTGGCTCAAGCCTGTAATCCCAGCACTTTGGGAGGTGGAGGCGAGTAGATCACCTGAGCTCAGGAGTTTGAGTCCTGCCTGTCTCTACTAAAAATACAAAAATTAGCCGGGCATGGTGATGGGCGCCTGTAATTCCAGCCACTCGGGAGGCTGAGACAGGAGAATTGCTTGAACTTGTGAGGCTGAGGTTGCAGTGAGCCAAGACTGTGTCATTGCACAACAAAAGTGAAACTCCGTCTCAAAAACAAAACAAAACAAAAAAAGAGCATACATCAGCTACCAAAAGTAATCATTCTAGACTTCCGTTTATAAATCTCGGTAGAAATAAAAGGGCCATATGAGGACTAGACTGACTGAAAGGAGATCAAGTCTGACAATCAGAGCACACAGTGCCCATGCAAACAATTCAATACAGGAAAGAAGAGAAAATTTTATTAAAATCTAAAAAAGCAGGCTGTGAAAGAAAAGACAAGTAAATAGAAAACAAAAAGCCAACTTTGTTTTTTTTTTTAACATATGCTTATATATATACTGCATATCTCTGACAGTATAGAAAGAAACCGCACTTTTCACTGAGTGTTTTTGAAAATGTTTTTATCAAGTGCATTGATTCTCTAGTTAAACACAACTATTCTGAAGAAACATACGTCTACCATACCCACAAAAACTCAATAGAAGCATCAAACAGAAGGGACACTAGTGAATGCCAAATCAGTGAATCAGAAGACTGATTGGAGGAACTCCCTTAGAATCTAGAGCAGAAAGGTTTAAAAGCTGGAAAACAAAAATAAACATGAGGCATAAATGTTTAAAATGAACAGTCAATAGGAGTTTCACAATGAGAAGCAATATCAAAGAATAAAGTTTTCCTGAGCTAAAGAAAGGCTTGATTCTTGGGATCAATATGTACTCCCTACAAGACAGTAATGCTGGAAGAAAAAAGCCCTACAAGAGTTCCAGTGAGAAGTGTGTGGGAAAGCCCACCAATAACTACACACGAGAGAGAATAACATTGGTATCTAACGCCTCACATGCAGCAGTAAATGCCAGCAGACAATGGAACAATGCAGAAAAGATATCAGGTAATGCAAAATATTAACACACAGAGAGAACAAAAGATTTACCAGCAGACACGAAGCTCAGAGTAACAATCCATAGAAATTTTCTTTGTTGTGAAGAAAAATTTCAGACAAATTTAATAGTGTTGAGTTGTGAAATAAGAACTCAGGGTCAGGCACGGTGGCTCACACCTATAATGCCAGCACTTTGGGAGGCTGAGATGGGCGGATCACCTGAGGTCAGGAGTTCCAAGACCAGCTTAGCCAACATGGTGAAATCCCGTCTCCACTAAAAATACAAAAAAATTAGCGGGTATGGTGCACACACTTGTAATCCCAGCTACTCAGGAGGCTGAGGCAGGAGAAGCACTTGAACCTGGAAGGAGGAGGTTGCA
>NW_016107633.1:1110621-1114599 GCF_001604975.1 Cebus imitator
AAAAAAAAAAAAAAGAAAAAGAAAAAAAAGAAAAAAAAAGTCCTTCTCATGTAGTTTTGATAGGATTTATCAACAAGAAGAAAAGTAAAAGCATGTCCAGTTTGGTATTTTTACTCAACGGTTTAAATTTAATGTTGACTTTCTAAGCTGCTTTCAGTTGGGCATTCTTCCTTATGGCTGTTTTTATATTTTAATCTCCAAATGATAAAACCAAGAGACAGACATGAAAATGTGATATGAGAGTGAAAAAGCTGTGGGGGCCGGGGGAGGATAAACATATCCATGAAGAATTAAAAAACAACAGCAACAAGGCTGGGGAGTGGGAGGCAAGAAAGAAAAATAATCTGAGACACAGCTAGAAAGAGGAGCAGGAGGGAGGGAGTGTGAGGGATAGAGACAATGAATGAACTTCTTAGATTTAAAGAGAGTTGACTCTTCAGATTCACAAGGTCCACAGAGAAACACTCAAAGCCAAACCAATTAAACAAACAACAACAACAACAACAAACCAGTGTGGTTACATTTGTGAATTCAGGAACAGAGAATTCTAAAAGCTTCCAGAGAGAAAAGTGACTGAGAATCAGACTGGCATCAGCAACCTCAGAATATCAGAAGAATACAAAGCAGTTAACTTCAAAGTTTTACAGGAAAAAAGACTTCATTTGGAAACATATAGCCAACCAACCAATCAAGCAATCAAAACATACGTTCACTAAAAAAAAATTTGTCATCTACATTTTCCAGGTATTTTACTTTTTTAATTACAAAGATCCACTTAAGAAAAATTGGGAGCATTGGAAAGAATCAACTGAGAGGTCAATATTGGAAATAAGAAACAGGAATCTGAGTATCTCTGACAGACTAGTGAGAGATAATGGACTTGGTAGTAGGGGTGATGAGAGGTCAAATTCTACACCTAGTTTGAAAGCAGAGCTGATAGGTTCAGATCACATGAGGTGAGACAGAGAGAGGAATTAAAGATGGCTCCAAGGTGTTTGATCTTACCAACTAGAATAGAGTTGTCATTTTATTAGACGGGGAAGACTGGTGGAGGAACAGGTTTGGGCATGCTGAATTGAGATTCTAAGTAGACAACCCTACAAGTAGAGATGTTAAAGAGGCAATGTGATATAGAAGTCAGGAGTTCAGAGGAGAAATCCAGGCTAGGGATAGGAGTCAGTGATATATAGGTAGTATTTGAAGCCAGGAACTAGATGGATGACATCATCAAAAGAATCCAAATGATTAAATAAATGTTAACAGAGAGAAAAAAGGGGAGGGAACTCAGCCCTGAAGCTCTCCAACATTTGGCGGCTTAGGAGTTGAATCAACAAAGGAGACTGAGAGGTGACCAGTGAGATCTGAGGAAAAAAACGGCATAAGATCAAGTGAAGAAAACGCTTCAGAGAGAACAGAGCAACTGTGCCATGTGACGCTGACTGGTGATGCAGAATGAGACTAAGAACTGACTACTGGATTTGGCAACATGGAAGTCTTTGGTAACTTTGACAAGAAAACTTTTAAGGTAGCAATAAAAACCTTAGTAAAGAGGGCTCAAAAATGAATGAACACAAGTGGTTCTTCCACTTCTTCAAGTTTTGCTATAAAGGGAAGGATAGAAATGGGGCAATCCTTAGAAAAGAGGAAATGCAGTTCAAGTACAGTGGGGTTTTTTGGTTGTTCTTAAGATAGAAGAAATAAATAACCGCCTATCTGTAAGCAGACAGAAAGATACGTTAGGGAAGGAAAAACAGGGAAGAGTAGACAACTGCTGGAGCAATGTCCTTGAATCACCAACAGGAGACGAATGCTGCACAAGTGGAAGGATGGTCTTAGACAGAAGTAAGAACACTTTATCCATATTGATGAGAAAAAAACATAGAAGTTCGGGGAACAGATCCAGGTAACTGGGTAGATGAGGGGTAAGTTTACCAAAATTCTCTTTCGTTTGCTGTTCTTTTCTCAGTTAACTATTACAGAAAGCATGGTTTAAGGGGCTTAAAGTGAAGATAGGAGAGGAGGTGTTGGAGGTTTGAGGAAAATGAATGGACTAGCCATTCCGAAAAGTGAAATGAATGGATTATGAGGTACAGTGTGACTGCTAGGAAGTGACCATGACTGCTGAGGTTAGCGAACATAAATTTAGGGTGAGGCTGGTCAGCACATCTGTGTTGATATTAATCAGAGTTGTGATTTCTTGTGTAAGATAGCAAGAGGGGAAAAGGGTGGGGGCTGAGGGTATGTGTACTGATTGTCACAGTTGCTCATGGAGTGGAAGCAGGATAAAGAGGGAAGTAAAGTTATGAGGGGAATGAGAGGACAGTAAAAGGCAGTAAGATTAAGGTTACTGTAGACTATAGTAGTTGGGCTACTAGAGACTGAGCAACTAGACAGAGATGAAGACGGTGGTGGGAAACAACAATGGGACAGCTATTCTTTACTAAGAACTAACATTAAACTAGTTACTTTCTTTTTTTTTTTTTTGAGACGGAGTTTCGCTCTTGTTACCCAGGCTGGAGTGCAATGGCGCGATCTCGGCTCACCGCAACCTCCGCCTCCTGGGTTCAGGCAATTCTCCTGCCCCAGCCTCCTGAGTCGCTGGGATTACAGGCACGCACCACCATGCCCAGCTAATTTTTTATATTTTTAGTAGAGATGGGGTTTCACCATTTTGACCAGGATGGTCTCGATCTCTTGACCTCGTGATCTACCTGCCTCGGCCTCCCACAGTGCTGGGATTACAGGCTTGAGCCACCGCGCCCGGCCCCTAAACTAGTTACTTTCTTTATATCACCTCTTTTAACTATCAGAATGACTCTGAAAGATGAACATTATTATCCATCCCTATTGAAAAGATAAAGGTTAAATAACTTGTCGCCAGGCATGGCAGCTCACACCTATAATCCCAGAACTTTGGAGGCCTAGGCAGGCGGATCACGAGGTCAGGGGTTTGAGACCAGCCTGGCCAACATGGTGAAACCCCGTCTCTACTAAAAATATAAAAATTAGCTGCGTGTGGTGTTACACGCCTGTAATCCCAGGCACTAGGGAGGCTGAGACAGGAGAACTGCTTGAACCTGGGAGGTAGAGGTTGTAGTGATCATGCCAGTGCACTGCAGCCTGGGCAATAGATTAAGACTCTGCCTTGGAGGGGTTGGGGTGGTGGGCGGGGGGGGGGGCGGAAATAAATAAATAACTTGTCCAAGACCAAAAAGCTGCTAAGTATTCCAACTGGCATTTTGGGTCACATTTTCTTCCAGAAACAAACAAAAAAACCTCCCAAACTAGAATAAGGTCCTTGGGAGTAAATTATTTTACAGACCAACTCACTGAACTTTGTCCACTAAAAAATTTACTTCAGGCTGGACACTGTGGCTCAGACCTGTAATCCCAGCACTTTGGGAGGCCCGGGCAGGCAGATCACTTGAGCCCAGGAGTTAGAGACCAACCTGGGTAACATGGCAAAACCCTGTTATCTACAAAAAATATAAAATTAGCTGGGTGTGGTGGTGTGTGCCTGTAGTCCCAGCTACTTGGGATGCTGAGGCAGGAGGTGTTCCTGAGCTCAGGGAGGTCAAGGCTGCAGTGAGCTGTGATCATGCCACTACACTCCAGCCTGGGCGACAGAGGGAGACTCTTGTTTCAACACAACAACAAAATTTACTTCAATGATATCCATTTTAAAAACAGCTAATTAATTCATTACTTTATAGCATCCTGAGAGAAAGGCAAATTGTTTCTATCTATAGCAAGCATCTTCTAGCATGGAGTAATTAAATTCAAGTTAAATTATATGCAGTTATTGCTGCCATTATTGTGGCACTGAGTTAAATACCAAACTCTTGCTGTGTATCCTGCACAGATAAGATTTCTTTTTTCTGGGCCGGGCGCGGTGGCTCAAGCCTGTAAGCCCAGCACTTTGGGAGGCCGAGGCGGGTGGATCACGAGGTCAAGAGATCGAGACCATCCTGGTCAACA
>NW_016107633.1:1115714-1126715 GCF_001604975.1 Cebus imitator
AAAAAAAAAAAAAAAAAAAGAATTTATTTTTTGTTAAAAATGTCACTCATTTTAGCCTATTTAGGCAGCCTATTCACTTACAGACACAGGTGCAAACACAACTGGAACTATTCCATAAACCATTCATACATGTCACCACTGTATAATTTCCACCTACATCCTGAACAGATGCTTCCTTTAAACTTTAAGTGAAAATTATAATTGAGCTTGAGTCACAAAGTAAGAGTTTACCTCACCAATAATGTCAATTATGTCATTAGGTTTCATCCTCTTGCATCCCTACTCACTGAAATTCTTTAAGATTTCTTAATGTAAGGGGAGATATTTTAATTTTATAGGGAAATGCAATTGTGAACATGGAAAAGCATTATTTGGCGGTATCCCCAAGATATTTCTACAAAAACAATAAGGCTAGGCTCACTGGCTCACGCATGTAATCCCAGCACTTTGGGAGGACGAGGAGGGTGGATCACCAGGTCAGGATTTCAAGACCAGCCTGGCCAAGTTGGTGAAACCCTGTCTCTACTAAAAATAAAAAAATTAGGCGGGGTGGTGGTGGGCGCCTGTAATCCCAGCTACTGGGGAGGCTGAGGCAGAGAATTGCTTGGACCGGGGAGGTGGACGTTGCAGTGAGCCGAGACTGCACCACTGCACTAAGGCCTGGGCGACAGAATGAGACTCCATCTCAATTAAAAAAGAAAAAGAAAAAAAAGAACAATACGATTTAGCTGAAATGCTAAATCATTTCCATCTATTCACTCATTAACTAAACATCCTTTCATCCCAGGAGCTCAGAGGTTGGAGGTGAGGGGGAGGGTGAAGACAAACAATAAACACATATGCAAATAGGCAAAGAAGATTAAGTGTAAGTCATGATCAGTGTTGAGAAGAAAATAAATTTAGAGCTGTGACAGACTACAAACTGTAACAAACTGTAGAAACAAACTGCAACCCAGATCATCTATAAAGACACTTAACAGATTGACATCAAAGCCTTTCCAGGTTGCCTTTATGACTTCTTGACATATGCTTAGGTTCTGAGGATCAAAGGCCCTCAAACTTACCTGTTTCACTTTAGAACTAAAGCTAGTCTGTGAAATCTCTAGCAGAAAATAAAGGGCATCACCCATTTCATAGCACCTCTGCAATTAGGCTTTTGCTTATATGGTGTGATAACTTATCCATACTGAAACATTTTCAAGAGAGAAAACAGATTATTATTAATTACTATCTTTTGAGACAGTCTCGCTCTGTCGCCTAGGCTCGAGTACAATGGAGGAACCTCAGTTCACTTCAGCCTCCACCTTTTGGGTTCCAGTGATTCTCCTGCCTCAACCTCTCAAGTAGCTAGGATTACAGATGTGTACCAGCACACCAGGCTAATTTCTGTATTTTTCGCCATGTTGGCCAGGCTGGCCTCAAACTCCTGACTTCAGGTGATCAGCCCTCCTCGGTCTCCAGAAGTGCTGGGATTACAGGCTATTATTATTTTTTAAGACAATGTCTTGTTCCGTGGCTCAGGCTGGAGTGCAGTGGCACGATCACAGCTCCCCTTGGGCTCAAGCAATCCTCCTAGCTCAGCCTCCCAAGTAGCTGGGACGACAGGCATGCATGCCACCATGCTTGGCTAATTTACTTTTTAAATTTTTTTGTAGAGATGGAGTCTCCCTGTATTGTTGAGGCTAATTTTGAACTCCTGGGCTCAAGCAATCCTCTGGCCTCAGCCTTTTGGAAATGTTATTGGGATTATAGGCCTGAGTCACCCTGTCCAGCTGGAATGTTTTTAATAATTATGCCAGAGCAGGCACAAATAAGGACTTTCCACCAGGGCAAACTGGACCATATGGTCACCCTAATTACATACCACATCAAATGTAAAGAGTCAAAAATTTCAAGAGTAGCCGGGTGTGGTGGCTCATGCCTGTAATCCAAGCACTTTGGAGGCCAAGGCGGGTGGATCACCTGAGGTCGGGAGTTCATGACCAGCCTAACCAATATGGTGAAAACTTGTCTTTAAAAAAAAAAAAAAAAAATTTCAATAGTAGTTTATAGTTCCAGATATG
This sequence comes from Cebus imitator, assembly GCF_001604975.1. Taxonomy (NCBI): domain Eukaryota; kingdom Metazoa; phylum Chordata; class Mammalia; order Primates; family Cebidae; genus Cebus; species Cebus imitator. Next base: position 1,117,778 of record NW_016107633.1, read on the forward strand.
TTTAAAATATAATATCCAAGATCTAAATTATATGAGCCATATAAACCAAGTGAATCCCTTACTAAATTTAAAGCTCTGAACATCTCACATTGCACACAAAATCAATTTCACATGCATTATAAACCTCAATGTGAAAAAGCAAAGCCCAAAAAGGTTTTTTTTTTTTTTTTTTTTTTTTTGAGACAGAGTTTCACTCTTGCTACCCAGGCTGGAGTGCAATGGCGCGATCTCGGCTCACCGCAACCTCCGCCTCCTGGGTTCAGGCAATTCTCCTGCCTCAGCCTCCTGAGTAGCTGGGATTACAGGCACGCACCACCATGCCCGGCCAATGTTTTGTATTTTTAGTAGAGACGGGGTTTCACCATGTTGACCAGGATGGTCTCGATCTCTTGACCTCGTGATCCACCCGCCTCGGCCTCCCAAAGTGCTGGGATTACAGGCTTGAGCCACCGCACCTGGCCCCCAAAAAGGTTTAAAAGATAATCAAAGTATCTCCATGATGTTTAAAAAAAGAAACACTTGCTGGGCGTGGTGGCTTATACCTATAATCCTAGAGCTTTGGGAGGCCGAGGTGGATAGTCTGAGATCAGGAGTTTGGGACCAGCCTGACCAACATGGAGAAACCCTGCCTCTACTAAAAATACAAAAAATTAGCTAGGCATGGTGGTGCATGCCTGTAATCCCAGCGACTCCAGAGACTGGGGCAGGAGAATCACTTGAACCTGGGAGGCAGAGTTGCGGTGAGCCGAGATCGCACCATGGCACTCCAGCCAGGGCAACAAGAGTGAAACTCCGTCTCAAAAAAGAAAGAAACACTGGCCATAAAAAAACTGATGAACATGTTTTACATTAAAATGAAGAACTTCTGTTCATTAAAAGAAACTATAAAATGGGAAAAAAAAATTGCAATATATACATCCAACAAAGGATATATATTCAGAATACAGAACTCTAGAAAAAGACATGTATTTCAATTTAAAAAGGGCAAAAGATTTCAAAGGTACTCTATGAAAAATGAAATCCAAAGCCCCAGGTATGAAACGGTGGTCAGCCCCATTTGGTAATGAGGAAAATGATTAAAACTAAACACAACTACATACCCGCCAGGATAGGCTAGAATTGAAATATATAGTACCAAGTCTGGTTGTTGGTAAGGGATATGAAACAAGAACTCTTACATACTAACAAATGAAGTAAAAACTAATAAAAAACCACTTTGGAAAACTACTTGGCATTATCTGATAAAGACGAACATTCCCCATGTTCTTGCAATTCAAATTCTAAGTGTATAACCTCAAGAAAACTACATAAACATGCATCTATGCACTTTAACAGAAATGTTCATAAAATCATTGTTTATAATAGCCCCAAACTGCAAGCAATCTAAATGCAATATCCAAAACAAAGAAGGAATAAACTTGTGTTATTTTCATAATGGAATACTATGAAACAATAAAAGCTAAAAATAAAATATATACAAGATAATCCTATTTACATAAAGTTCAAAAAATGGGCAAAATTAAACTCTATTATATAGAGATGTAAACTTACATGGTAAAACTATAAATGTCAGAACAACATTTATATCTAGCTTAAATTAAGATGGTGATAGTTGATGGGAAAATAGGTGGTGCAAGGCTTCTGGCAATGTCTGTCTTGCCCTGGGGGTAGTTACGAAGATTGTTTGTTTAAAAATATTTCGTTTTTTGGCTGGGCGTGGTGGCTCATGTCTGTAATCCCAGCACTTTGGGAGGCTGAGACAGGCAGATTAGGAGTTCAAGACCAGCCTGACCAATATGGTGAAACCCCATCTCTACTAAAAATACAAAAATTAGCAGGGCATTGTGGCACATGCTGTAGTCCCAGCTACTCGGGAGGCTGAGGCAGGAGAATCACTTGAACCCCAAGGTGGAGGTTGCTGCAAACCAAGATTGTACTGCTGCATTCCAGCCCTAGGTGACACAGCGAAACACGGTCTCCAAAACAAAAAACAAATTTCATTTTTATCTTATGTATCTTTGCAGTCTGTGTAGTTAGACTTCCCAATAACACTCTGGGGTTGGGGGTTCAAAAGAGAATTCTAAGAATGTTACTCAAAGAGATTAACTCTTAATCCGTAGCTTAAAAAGAGTAATAGGGATCTCTACATCCAAATGCAGAGATCCATGAATAAACTTTTGGCTTTAGGCTACACCTATAATCCTAGAACTCTGGGAGGCTGAGGTGGGTGGATCATTTGAGGTCAAGAGTTTGAGACCAGCCTGGCCAAAATGGTGAAACCCCACCTCTACTAAAAATACAAAAATTAGCCAGGTGTGGTGGTGGGCGCCTGTAGTCCCAGCTACTTGGAAGTCTGAGGCAGGAGAATCACTTGAACCTGGGAGGTGGAGCCTGCAGTGAGCGGGAGATTGTGCCACTGTACTCCACCCTGGGCAATAGAGGGAGACTTTTAAAACAACAACAACAATAAAACACAAAACAAAACAAACAAACGAAAAGTTTTGGCTTTAATCTGTTGGACTACCATTATTCGTCCCAATTTTGAAATGGAATGTGAAATTTTCTGTTACCAAATTACTCAACAAGTCACGTAAATTTTACAATTTTAAGATTGAATTCCTTACTTCTAATCTTGAAATCTGAAATTAGAGTCCAGTATTGCCTAGATAGTTATAATGTAGGTTTGGATTAGATAGTATAATGTAAAATAATACATAAAGTTTGATAATGTCAGTTTTTGCAAACATAATTAAATTCCCCAAACCTGTTACACATTTAACTCATACTGCTTAAGAAAAAGTGGCCAGGCACAGTGGTTCGTGCCTTAATTCCAACACTTTGGGAGGCCAAGGCAGGAGGATCACTTGAGGTCAGGAGTTGAAGACCAGCCTGGCCAATATGGTGAAAGCCTATCTCAATTAAAAAATACAAAAATTAGCTGGGTGTGGTGGCGTGTGCCTGCAATGCCAGCTACTCAGGAGGCTGAGGCAGAAGAATTGCTTGAACCTGGGAGGCAGAGGTTACCGGGAGCCAGGATTGTGCCACTGTACTCCAGCCGGGGCAACAGAGTGCGATTCCGTCGCATTAAAAAAATAAAAAAAAAAAAAAGCATATAATGGTGTGGGATGAAATATCAAAGCCACGAATACAAACATAAAATTCAATGATTAAAAATTTTTTTCACTGCCCTATTCATATAATCAAGTTATGACACAAAAAACAAATTTATATTTTATGTCAAATGAATTTAACTATTACAGACTAATGAAATATTTATTGATTCAAAGCTGCTTAAAAGTTTTTAAAATGTGGGTTAAAGTGTAGACTTCTGGGGTTCCTGAATAAGAGGATATGTTTATAGTTTTTAAAAAAGAACAAAAATACTTTAGAAATTTTCAAATGTATGGTTTTTTTCCTTGTGAGGAGTAAAGATAGCACAGCCAATTTATTGAGTCACTAAACTGGCAAGACACTAAATTCAGATTAGGCAAAGCAACACTTTAAAAAAATTTATTAAACGACTTTAATGAGAAATTATTTTCAACCCATATCTGGCTCTGATCCAGCACTTTTCATAACTTCATAGAGGCTTTTTCATGATTTCATAAAGCCAGAAAAACTAACACTACACAGCTAAATATCTACTGTATTTAAAAAAATTAAAAATAAGGCCAATCAAAAACTAAGTTGCTTAAGAAGCATCACTGGGAAAGTCTTTAATAACCGCTAAATACCATCATACCTCCTCAAGTATAGCGGATGTCTAAAAAGACGACAAAGCCCTAAGCCTACAGTTGTTTTAATGAGGTAATGTGTCACAACACAATGTTTCACAAGGTGAACAAGGAAATTTATGGGTACCCCCTGGTTTTTCATACTTTTAAAATTAGACTCGGTGATTTTAAAGTGTATAATTCAATGATTTCCAGCAAACTTGCAGAGTTGTACAACTATTACCATCTCGTACTGCTCCTTTACTGTGTACAGTTCTACAACATCAAGGTTCCCTACCCAGGTGTAAAATCTGTCCCAACGCTAGGGCTGTTAAAAGGATTTACCAGAGGCCGGCGTGGTGACTCTCGCCTATAATCCCAGCAATTTGGGAAGCTCAGGCCAGGAGTTAAGACCAGACTGGCCAACATGGCGAAACCCCGTCTCTACTAAAAATACAAAATTAGCCAGGCGTGGTGGCGGATGCCTGTAATCCCAGCTACCTGGGAGGCTGAGGCAGGAGAATCGCTTGAACCTGGGAGGCGGAGGTTGCAGTAAGCCGGGATCATGCCATTGCAGCACTCCAGCATGGGCAAAAAGAGCGAAACAACATCTCAGGGGAAGGAGAAAAAAAAAAAAAAAAAAAAAAAAAAAAAAAAACCCATTTTCACATTTCCAACAGGTAGAAAAAAAAGACATGAAAGCCATGTTGGGCAATATGGCAAAATCCCAGCAAAGGGAAGGGCGGAGGGACTCAGGTCCACGATTTAATAAATTTTACAGGCCGGGCGCGGTGGCTCAAGCCTGTAATCCCAGCACTTTGGGAGGCCGAGGCGGGTGGATCACGAGGTCAAGAGATCGAGACCATCCCGGTCAACATGATGAAACCCCGTCTCTACTAAAAATACAAAAAATTAGCTGGGCATGGTGGTGCATCCCAGCTACTCAGGAGGCTGAGGCAGGAGAATTGCCTGAACCCAGGAGGCGGAGGTTGTGGTGATCCGAGATTGCACCATTGCACTCCAGCCTGGGTAACGAGTGAAACTCCGTCTCAAAAAAAAAAAAAAAAAAAAAATTTTTTTACAGATTACGAAAATCTTCCTTATCCTTGTATCTATAACCTATCTAGAGGATCCCTAAGCATGCTATGCAGTTCCCACCTCTACCAGAAGTGGTGGGAAAATCACCCAGGTTATCTAGCTTCCCCCGAAGCTATTTTATACTGTTGTGAGATTTCCTTTAAGATTTGGGAGCTAAAGTTTATTTTCTTTCTGGTTTCCTGGAGGAGCAAAGGCCCTGCACGTGTGAACGGAAACAAAACCCACACAGACTCTAGCGATGCCAAATATTAATACTATGGGTAGGGGCACCTTCCTTCTCGACAGCCCCTTCCCAGCGAGCCTTCAGTCAATGCCCACTGAGCTTGGATCAAAGGTCAAGCTTGCCTGGATCAAGAAGGGTCCCGGATCAAGCCTGAACTCGTTTCCAGAAGCAGGGGGCGTCGGGGCAGCAGCAAGCATTTTTACCGCGCGCTCTAATGAAGATGGTTGCACAACAGGCTTTGAGAATTCCGGTTTAACAGGTAAATGCCAACAGAGGATGAGCCGAGGGAGATGGGATCTGCTCCACGGCACCGATGGCATTTCGAGAATGTCTGCGTCGCAGAGCAAACCCAAAGTTTTAGCACATTACTCAGAGTTCACCTGAGGAAGATCGCCACGAATAGAAATGAGCAAAGTGAGAAAATGGGTGCTGTGGAGTCAACGCATCCACAATGAACTCAAGCTGGGCGGAAAAATTCTTTGAATACTCGGGCTTTGTTTTGTGCTAAGACGACAGAACCCCCGAATTTCGGAGTTGGAAGACGCGTTTCTCCGTGTTCTCCCGCCCGTTGTCGGACTTCAGGGCCGCTCGCCCGCCCGCCGCGCACTCAGTCCCGTAGTTCCCCGGGCTTCAGGCGCGGACCCTCCTGGGGGGCGGAAGCCAGGGAAACGCGGGGAGGCCGCGGTCCGGCCCGCAAAGCCAGGCCCCGGAGAAGGGAGGGGAGCGGCCTCCCGGAGCTCCACGGAGGAAGGGGAAGGAGCGAGGAGGCTGAGGGCCGGAGCGGGGAGCAGCCCTGAGCGGCGCCCGGCCCGGCCCCCACCCCGAGGCCGGGTCTCACGTACCTTTGGCGAGGGCTACGGTGGAGTTTTCGGTGTCGATGGTGTAGAGGATGCCCTCGTAGCGGATCTCCGCCTTGGAAATGAGGCTGATCTTGCTGCCAATGTAAGGGGTGCCCCCGCTCATGGCGCCGCCGCCGCCGCCCCGGGCCGCTCGCAGAGAGGCAGATCCCACGCCGCTGTCGCCCGCTCCGCACGCCTGCTCGCTCCGTCGGCGCCTACAGCAGCCGCTTCAGACCCAACATGGCGGCGGTGCCGGCTCCGCTACCCTCCCCCAGCCTCCCGCCCTCAAGCCGCGGCGCGGCGGCGGCCGCGGCGGTAGCGGCGGCAGCGCGGGGCATGCTGGGAGGGCGAGGCCGCGCCCTCGCGATACTTGGCCGGCGGCCGGTGGTTCCCGATTACTTCGCGGCCTCGTGAGTCCTGTCAGCGCCTATTTACCTGGGCTACGACGGTGGTCCCGGGGCCGCGTGAGAGGAATTTCGGGGATTAGCTGAGTGCCTCGTGGCACCCGTTCGCTGAGGGCTGGAGAGGAGGCGCGCGGCCCTCCTTCTGACCCAGGCCGCGGCCTCTTTGTCGTGGGGTCCCGTGTCTTTGCCGACGCGAGGCCCTCCGCCTCCGAGCTTTGGCGAGTCGCTGTTCATCCTTTTAAGACGCTGAACCTGCACCTCGTGGAGCTCCCACGGCTCCATTACCGCAGCCATCGCTCAGGAAGTTTCCCCCGAGGTTGCTCCTGGAGCTGGGGCTCTCAAAAGGACCCAGTTTTTCAGCGCCATTGCAACTCACCAATCCCAAGTATCAGTCTGTAACTTGGATCAATTCCGTGAACTCCGATTTCTGTGGAATTGGTATCTCAAACGTTAAGGGTCCAAAGCCATGCTCCCTGTTTCTCCTCTAACCTGCTCCTTCACCACCGTTCCCCACTGATAACAGGTACCATTTTTACTCAGCTGCTCAGACTAAAAGCCTTGAGTCAGCCTTGACCTCTGTCTTGCCTCCACATCTGTTCTGACTACACCTTGTTATGTCTACAGAATATATCCTAAATCTGACCCCTTCTCCTCATCTCCATCCCTGCAGCTGTACGACAAGCCGCGATTACTCTGGCTAAATTATTGCAGTAGCCTTCTAAAAGTTGCCTCTGTGTCAACCCTTGCCCTCAATACTTTATTCTCAACACAGCAGCCAGAGAGAACTTGTTAAAATCTAAGTCAGGTCATGTCCTTCCTCTACTCACTCTACTGATCCTATGTTACACAGAGAGCAAACCAGACTTTGCCTCAAAGGACATGCATGATTTTGCTTCTCGTTCTGTTCCAGTCGTCACGTCTAATTCAACCAGTATTTGAACACTTTATTGCAACCTCTGCTCAAATATCACCTCCAGAGATGACGTCCCCTACAACCTTGTTTAAAATAGCACCACCCACATCACTCTACATACCCTTAACTCAGCTTGCATTTTCTTCATAGCATGTATCTCTCTCAAGTATGTCTGTTTACTTATTTGTATGTGTCTGTCTCCTTCATTAGAATGTAAACATTTTGAGATAGGGATGTTGTTTTGGTCACTGCTGTATCATCAGGGCCTGGTACAGCACCTGGCTCAGGGTAGCTGCTCAGTTAATATTTGCTGAATGAATAAACAGCAGGATGAAGGTAGAGCACAGACAGAATGGTGGTGAGCTGAGAGAGCAAATGGCAAGAAGCCTGGCATCTTAAGAGAGGGACGCAGGAGAGAGAGCTCTGATGGGGCTGGTGCACAGTGGCTACAAAGAAAGATTTGGGAATCCCTGTTTCAGTACAAGGTTCTAAGAGGAAGTTGAATTCTTTGTTTTTGTTTTTTTGAGACAGTCTCCGTAACTTGGGCTGGAGTGCAGTGGTGCCATCTTGGCATACTGCAACCTCTGCCTCCTGGGTTCAAGCGATTTTCCTGCCTCAGCCTCCCGAGTAGCTGGGATTACAGGTGCATATCACCACGCCTAATTTTTTTGTATTTTTAGTAGAGATGGGATTTTGCCATGTTGGCCAGGCTGGTCTCGATCTCCTGGCCTCAAGTGATCCACCCACCTTGGCCCCCAAAGTGCTAAGATTACAGGCAAGAGCTATCACGCCCTGCAATTCTTTCAAGGCTAAATAATATCCCTTTGTATGGACGTACCGTATTTTGTTTATCAGTTGATGAACATTTGGGTTGTTTTCACTTCTGCTGCTATAAATATCCATGAATACCTCTGTGAGCGAGTTTCTGTGGGAACATGTGTTATCAGTTCTCCTAGGAATGAAGTAATTGAACCATATGGTAACTTGAAGTTTAACTTTTTGAGGAACTGTGGAACTATTTTCCAAAGCAGCTACACTGTTTTACATTTCCACTGGCAATTGTATGAGGGTTCCAATTTTCTCCACATCCTCACCAACACCTATTGTTGTCTATCTTTTTGAGACAAGGTATCACTCTGTCACCCAGGCCAGAGTGCAGTGGCCCTATCATGGCTTGCTGCAGCCTTCCTAGTCTCAGGCAGTCCTCCACCTCAGCCTCCCAGGTGGCTGAGACCACAAGTGCACACCACCATGCCCAGATAATTTTTGTATTTTTTGTAGAGACAGGGTTTTGCCATGTTGCCCAGGCTGGTCTGAAACTCCTGGACTCAAGTGATCCTCTCACCTTCACCTCCCAGAGTGCTAGAATTATGGGCAAGAGCTCCATACCCGGCTACCCACTTTTAAATTGGGCAATTTGTCTTTTTATAGTTGTGTCGAAAGAGTTCTTTTATATGTTCTGGATACAAGTCCCTAATCAGATCTATAATTTGCAAATTGTCTCTCTCATTTGGTGGGTTGGTTGTTTTTTACTTTCTTGATAGTGTCCTTTGAAGCACAAAAGTTTTTAATTTTGGCCAGGCGCGGTGGCTCAAGCCTGTAATCCCAGCACTTTGGGAGGCTGAGGCAGGTGGATCACGAGGTCGAGAGATCGAGACCATCCTGGTCAACATGGTGAAACCCCGTCTCTACTAAAACTACAAAAAATTAGCTGGGCATGGTGGCACATGCCTGTAATCCCAGCTACT
>NW_016107633.1:1126957-1128518 GCF_001604975.1 Cebus imitator
AAAAAAAAAAAAAAAAAAGCTAAATATAGAGTTGTGTGAATATAAAGTCTTAATTAAAAGGAAGGAAACAAACAAACAGCATATGAAAATAAAGCAGGAAAATAGTAATTTTGAAATGCTTTAGTACCATGGTATTAGATATAAAATTTTAAGGTAAGTTTTTCTCTCTGTATTAGTTAGGAGGTGTGCTCTGTTTATCCTTTTATGTGTAAGGAACCACCCCCAAATTCAGTGACTTACAACAATTACCATCTTATTATACCTCTCAATTTCATGGATCAGGCTTGGCTAAGCAATTCAGTTCTATGTAGCCTCAACTGGAATCATTGGGGGCAGTTTGTCTGGTCTAGAGGGTCCAGGATTATCTATTTACAGGATCAGCTAGAAGGCCGGGAATTTTGTGACACTGTGAAGCCACCTTACGTTTTGGACTGTCAGCTATTCTATTTGTGGCAGTGTTATTTTGAGTCTCTCCTGACCAGCAAACATGTATCCTAAATGATGCAAAATGCAGAGATACCTAACATCGGCTGGGCATGGTGGCTCACACCTGTAATCTCAGCACTTTGGGAGGCTGAGGCGGGTGGATCACCTGAGGTCAGGAGTTCAAGATCAGCCTGGCCAACATGGTGAAAACCTGTCTTAAAAAAAAGAAGAGATACCTAACACCAACTGGAAATCTACTTTGTACCTGGTATTGGGTCAGTCATCTTACACACATTGGAGGAGACACATCTTACGTAGGTTTTTTTTTTTTTTCTTTCTGAGACAGGGTCTTGCTGTATCGCCCAGGCTGGAGTGCAGTGGCGTGATCTCCGCTCATTGCAACCTACACCTCTTGGGTTCAAGCGATTCTCGTCCCTGAGCCTCCTGAGTAGCTGGGATTAAAGGTGTGCACCACCACACCCACCTCATTTTTGTATTTTTAGTAGAGATGGTGTTTTACTACATTGGCCACGCTGGTCTGGAACTCCTGACCTCAAGGCATCCATCTGCCTTGGCCTCCCAAAGTGCTGGGATTACAGGCTTTTTGGGTGGCTGGCCCAAAGGCTGAGTTCTAAAGCCATGTGTGTCTATTGGTTCTTCCCAGAGGAGATGCTGAGCCAGAGTTAAGAGGTTTATTGGAGAAGAAGCAGGATTGAGCATGGAGAGCCCAGACTGTGCTGCAGATCTCACAACATCTTGGCCAACCTAACAGAAGCCCTGGAGCAAAGATTGCTCTTTGGAACAGTCCTGCATTGGTCGGAAATGGTTAGGCCCTCATACCTCTGCTGTGTTCTGTCATTGGGTGGGGTTGCCTGGAGGAGCATTGAAGGACTTGGATTGAAGGCGGAAGTAAATCTTGTTGGCTACTTTTTCACTTCTCGCAACAGCTGATGAGTTCTTTCCAGAAGTCAGTAAAAATTAGGTGTAGTGGCTGGGCATGGTGGCTCATGCCTGTAAGAACCAAAGTGACGCCGGGCGCAGTGGCTCAAGCCTGTAATCCCAGCACTTTGGGAGGCTGAGGCGGGTGGATCACGAGGTCAAGAGATCGAGACCATTCTGGTCAACATGGTGAAAC
>NW_016107633.1:1129113-1134552 GCF_001604975.1 Cebus imitator
AAAAAAAAAAGAGTGGAGCTGAGTTGGGGTTGGATGAATTGCAGATTCAATTTCCGTTCAGTTGGGTTTTAAGGGCAAGATGTCATCTGCGTGTCTTATGGGTTCCTTCTTCTAGTGGAATTTTGGACCCAAGCATGAAGAGTTAGTGGAGTTTTCTCCCTTTCAGTGAGGGAGACAGAAGACCCAGCCTCTTGCACTGCAACCCACTTAGCAAAAATGGAAGACTAGTGCTGTGGTTTTAGTTCTTACATATTTCCATCTGTTACTCCAGCCCATAGAGATGTTTAAAGAATCAGTGGTTTCCTCTTAGCCAAGCAGAGCCCCAACCCCTGTGGCAGGACCCATCCTCTGCCTGCCCATGACCAGACTTGGCAAATGCTCCTACTGATCCTTAATCTTTCCTCACTTATGAAGTCTTGCTCCCTTCTCTAGAATTTAGTTCCTTTAGACTATTTTATGATATCTGAAAAATCAATATGATATTTTACTTTATCTGTTTTCCCCCATCTTTACAGTGAAACTGGTGTTTTATTTACATATTTTACAGCCTAATTGGAAGAGGAATTGGAAAGATTTTTTGGCCACATTTATTTTAAATTTAAATTTAATTTAATTTTTGAAATGGAGTCTCACTCTTTTGCCCAGGCTGGAGTGCAGTGGCATGATCTCTGCTCACTGCAACCTCTCTCTCCCAGGTTCAAGCCATTCTCCTGCCTCAGCCCCCTGAGTAGCTGGGATCACAGGCATGTGCCACCATGCCTGGCTAATAGAGTTAGGGTTTCGCCATGTTGGCCAGGCTGGTCTTGAACTTCTGACTTCCGGTGATCCACCTGTCTTGGCCTCCCAAAGTGCTGGGATTACAGGTGTGAGCCACCATGCCCAGCCTTTGGCCGTATTTAAATTCATGAGAAATATATCTGTTATATCTTTAAGGAAGCCCTCCTAGCTAGTTTTTTTTTCTCTAAAGTTGAGATAGACTGCTGGTCCTTCATTTAAGCAATATATGATGCTGTTGGCTTGCATCTGGGGGCCATGTGTTTTGGAAAATATGTCCCTTCAAACAACAGACCCACTTTCATTCGGTGAACTTCTCATTCTGTGAACTCATTCTGTGAGAGGCACACTGAAACCGAGACTAATAATCATTGCTAGGGAAGGTGTCTCCCATCTCATACGTGCTCTGGGGTGCATGCACACTGAGTGGAATTGTTGCTGATTACTATCTTTCTCTTACTGTCTCTTTCCAAAGCATGTTAATTGAATTGATATAAAGACATAGATGGTACAATTTCATGGTTTGCTGCTTCCTAATTTAGTTACAGCAACCCACTATTACATGCCTTTACATCTAATATTAAAATGAGAAAACTGGCTGGGCATGGTGGCTCATGACTGTAATCCCAGCACTTTGGGAGGCTGAAGCAGGAGGATTGCCTGAATCCAGGAGTTTGAGACTAGCCTGGGCAATATAGTGAGATCCCAGCTCTACAAAAATAGAACAAAATTAGCTGCACATGGTAGCATATTCCTGTAGTCCCAGCTACTCAGGGGGCTGAGGTAGGAAGATCTCTTGAGCCCAAGAGGTCAAGGCTTCAGTGAGCTGTGATCATGCCACCGCACTCCAGCCTTGGCAACAGAGCAAGGCCATCTCAAAAAAACCAAAAACGAAAGCACACCACTTAAAAACGGAAGTCAGGTAACTTAGTTTTAGTATTAAAGTGGAAGTCAGGGATTTCAATCAAGTTGTTACAGTTTCACAATGTAGGTGCTTTACACCATTTTAGGATGGCAAATATAATTTTTTATCCATTGACAACTTAAGTAGATGATACTGCTTGCCTGGAGATTTGTGTTGAGAAGGATTCTGAGGTTGTGTCTGAAACGTCAGGAGCTTGTACTGTGATTAGTTGCCAGTGCCTTCCATGGACACAGGGTGGAAGAATGGTGCCACCATATGCAAATCTGTCTATACCGTCTGCCTCCTAAGTAAATGCAGTCAAAGCATGACTAAATGCTTTGTAAACTTAATAGCATTCTACAATTAGTTTTATTATCCTTACCATTTCTCAAATATTTGTCTACCCTAAAAACGAACAGTAGAAATTGGTAAGATATGTATGATTAGAAAGTAATCAAAGTAATGGAAACTCATCTAGAATGAATTTTTCTGAGGGAAAAAAATTTTTTTTTTTTTTTTTTTTTTGAGACAGGTTCTTGCTCTGTTGCTCAGGCTGGAGTGCAGTGGTGAAATCTCAGCTCACTGCAACCTCTGACTTCCAGGTTCAAGCAGTTCTCCTGCCCCAGCCTCCTGAGTAGCTGGGACTACAGGTGTGTATCACCACACTCAGCTATTTTTTGTATTTTTTTAGTAGAGATAGGGTTTTACCATGTTGGCCAGGCTGGTCCTGAACTCCTGACCTCAAGTGATCTGCTGGCCTTGACCTCCTAAAGTGCTGGGATTACAGGCATGAGCCACTGTGCCCAGCCTGAAAATAATTTTTATTCCATATTTGATAATGTCAGGCCTGTCCCTCTAGACTCCCTGCCCACACCCCTAACTTAGTCCATTTGGGCTGCTGTAACGAAATATCACACACCGTGGCTTATCAGCAAAAGAAATTTATTTCTCATAGTTCTTGAGGCTGGGAAGTCCAAGATCAAGGCTGACAGATTCAGTGTCTGGTGAGGGACTGCCCCCTGGTTCATAGATGGCTTTTTGCTAAAATTTCACGTGGAGAAAGGGGCAAGGGATCTCTTTGGGTCTCTCTCTCTCTCTTTTTTTCAGACAGAGTCTGGCCCTGTCATCCAGGCTGGAGTGCAGTGGCATGATCTTGGCTTGCTGCAGTCTCCACCTTTCAGGTTCAAGCAATTCTCCTGTCTCAGCTTCCTGAGTAGCTGGGACTATAGGCATATGCCACCATGCTCAGTTAATTTTTTTATTTTTAGTAGAGATGGGGTGTCACCATATTGATCAGGCTGGTCTTGAACTCCTCACCTCAAGTGATCTGCCCACTTTGGCCTCCCAAAGTGCTGGGATTACAAGTGTGAGCCACCACGCCTGGCTGTCTCTCTCTCTTTTGAGATAGGGTCTCACTGTGTCACCCAGGCTGAAGTACAGTGGTGCCATCATGGCTTATTGACAGCATCAAACTTCTGGCCTCAAGCAATCCTCTTGTTTTAGCTTCCTCAATAGTCACTGGGACTACTGGCATGGACCACAACACCCCACTATTTAAATTTTTTTTTTTTTTTAGTAGAGCCAGTGTTTCACCATATTGCCCAGGTTGTTCTCAAACTCCTTGGCTCAAGTGATCCTCCCATCTTGGCCTCCCAAAGTGCTGGGATTATATGTGTGAGCCACCATGCCTGGCAAATATCTCTTTTCTAAAGGCGCTAATCTCATCCATGAGGGCTTGACCCTTATGACCTAATCACTTTCTAAAGGCCCAACTTCCCAATGCCATCCCTCTGGGGCTAAGATTTCAACATATGAATTTTAGGGTAACATAAACATTCAGCCTATTGTGCTTCCCCCCAATCCCCAAAGCCTTCAATGGCTTTAATAGCGTCACCTTGCTCTATTCTCTTAGAATAACCTGGGTTATGTTGAAATCCTGTGTGAGTTGGCCCTTGCTTAAATGTCTGGTCTCACCTCTTGTCTCCCCCGCCAGTTTTTTTTTTTTAAACTTTTTTTTTGCAATAATTTAAGTGAGATCTCTCCCCTTTATCTTCCCCCATTCTCTCTCTCTACTCCCTGTAAGCCTTAACTTAATAATAATATTTATTTATTTATTTTGAGATGTGATCTTGCTCTGTCACTCAGACTGGAGTGCAGTGGCACAGTCTTGGCTCACTGCAACCTCTGCCTCTCGGGTTCAAGCGATTCTCCTGCCCCAGCCTCCCACATAGCTGGAATTACAGACATGCACTACCACACCTGGCTAATTTTTGTATTTTTAGTAGACACAGGGTTTTGCCATGTTGGCCAGGCTGGTCTCAAACTCCTGAACTCAAGTGATCCAACTGCCTCAGCCTCCCAAAGTGCTGGGATTACAGGAGTAAGCCACCATGACTTGTCTAATTATATATATATGTGTATATATATGTATATAATTTTATTTTTTGAGACGGAATCTCGCTCTGTAGCCCAGGCTGGAGAGCAGTGGCGTGATCTCAGCTTACTGCAACCTCCTCCCCTTGAGTCCTGGTTCGAGCAGTTCTCTGCCTCAGCCTCCGGAGTAGCTGGGATTTACAGGCAGGCACCACCATGCCCAGCTAATTTTTGTCTTTTTAGTAGAGTCGGGGTTTCACCATGTTGGCCAGGCTGGTCTTGAACTCCTGACCTCAGGTGATTCACCCGCCTCGGCTTCTCAAAGTGCTGGGATTACAGGCTTGAGCCACTGCGCCTGGTCATATTTTTTATATTATCGGTATTAGTCCGTTCTCACACTGCTAGAAATAAATGCCTGAGACTGGGTAATTTATAAGGAAAAGAGGTTTAATTGGCTCGTGGTTCTTCAGGCTACACAGGAAGCAGGGCTGGAGAGGCCTCAGGAAACTTATAGTTGTGGTGGGAGGGGAATAAGAAGCAGGCACATCTTATGTGGATGGAGCAGAAAGAATGGGGCGGGGCAGGTGTCACACAATTTTGTTTTGTTTTGAGATGGAATTTTGCTCTGTTGAGAAGGCTGGAGTGCAGTGGCATGATCGTGGCCTCAGGCAATCTGCCTGCCTCCGCCTCACCAAGTGCTAGGATTATCAGGCCTGAGCCACTGGGCCTAGCCCCTTCAAGCCTTTGTCCTGCATTCCAGAAACCACATGTAACTTCTCCCAGATTCTCCCCCTCAAGCCTTCTCACCGTAGCTCTCAGCCTAGATATTTTTCAGTTGAGGAGACTTTTCACTGCTGCCCTGAGATCTGCTGTCTGAGATAGTTGCTACCCAACCTGTACCAACTCTGTTGTCATATGAATGTGCTCCTTTACCAACTCTGTCATTGCACATTTTAATGACATTATCTTTTTTCTTTCTTTTCTTTTCTTTTTTGAGACAGAGTTTCATTCTTGTTGCCCAGGCTGGAGTCCAATGGCACGATCTCAGCGTACCATAACCTCTGCCTCCCAGGTTCAAGTGATTCTCCTGCCTCAGCCTCCCAAGTAGCTAGGATTACAGGCATGCGCCACCATGCCTGGCTAATTTTGTAATTTTAGTAGAAACAGGGTTTCTCCATGTTGGTCAGGCTGGTCTCAAACTCCCAACCTCAGGTGATCCACCCACCTCGGCCTCCCAAAGTGACGGGATTACAGTGGTGAGCCACTGCACCCGGCTGGCTGACATTGTCTGTTTTCTTGTCTATATTTTATACTGGCCTTTAAGTTGTCCTGGGAGCAAGGACTGTATGAATCTTTCCACCATTGAATTTTTTTTTTTTTTTTTTTTT
>NW_016107633.1:1135014-1137873 GCF_001604975.1 Cebus imitator
TTTTTTTGTTTTTTTTTTTTAATGGAATATATAGAAAGAATCACTTCTAGCTTTAAAGATTCTGTTTTAGGCCAGGCCTGGTGGCTCATGCCTGTAATCCCAGCGCTTTGGGAGGCTAAGGCAGATGGATTGTTTGAGCCCAGGAGTTGGAGATCAGCCTGGGCAACATGGCAAAACCCCACCTCTATAAAAATTAGTTGGGTATGGTGGTACCTGTATGTAGTCCCAGCTACTTGAGGGACTGAAGCAAGAGGATCACTCGAGCTTGGGAGTTTGAGGCTGCAGTGAGCTATGACTGCACCACTGCACTGCAACCTCGGGAACAGAGTGAGTGAGACCTGTCCCTTCCCCACAGCCAAAAGAGTCTATTTTAATACACAAGAGCTTAAAATAAGTTATGTGGGACATTAATTACTGCACCCATGTTCTAGGCTTGGTTTTTAAAGTGAAATGTTTTGCCTTAAATCCAAGTATTTTTATTCCTTTCTCATTGTGTACTAAGTTAACATGCAGATTTCAACTGCCAGCTGAGTAGGTTTGTAAGATGTTTTCTTGTTAGTCTGTGGCAGACACCCATGGCTTTCTCATTCACCCCATATGGGCCTCCAGTGTGGTCTGATTATCCCAAAAAGCCAAGATGTGTTAGAGCAGAGCTTGATTACTCTAATGGCACAATGTTTTTACAAACCTCCTGATTCCTGAATAATTATCATTATCATATTTCTGTGTTTTGCCAAAAGCTTAATTGGAAGATTCCAGAATGAAACAATGTTATAGGAGAAAAAATCTTCTAGTCCTTTTCTTTGGAAGAATTAAAAAAAAAAATCAAAGTATCACTAATACATGCATAAGATTAAACAATGAAATTATGCAGGAGGGTTTATGATGCATGGAAATCATTCTGGCCTCTCTCTCCCCAGCCGTGGTCCCATGGAGGCAACCATATTTAGTTCCTTCAGCTGTTTCTCCTGGTGGTTATTGTTGCCTGGAAATAATATGCTTACATCACTAGTTATTTTATTTTTTTGATACGGAATCTCACACTGTCACCCAGCTGGAGTGCAGTGGCGCCATCTAGCCTCGCTTCAACCTCTGCCTCCTGGGTTCAAGCGATTCTTGTGCCTCAGCCTCCTGAGTAGCTCGGATTACAGGCATGCACCACCATGCCTGGCTAATTTTTGTATTTTTAGTAGAGACAAGGTTTCACCATGTTGCCCAGGCTGGTCTTGAACTCCTGCCCTTAAGTGATCCACCCATCTCTGCCTGCCAAAGAGCTGGGATTACAGGCCTGAGCCACCACACCTGGACTTATTTTAAATTTGTATTAATTTTAGGGGTACAAGTGCAATGTTGTTACATGGATCTATTGAGTAATGGTGAAGTCAGGTCTTTTAGTGTACCCATCATCTAAATAAAGTACATTGTACCTGTTATTTTTTATTTTTATTTTCATTTTTGAGACAGGCTCTTACTCTGTGGCCCAGGCTGGAGTGCAGTGGCACGATCTCTGCTCACTGCAGCCTCGAATTCCTGGACTCAAGCAGTCCTCCAAAGTAGCTTGGACTACAGGCATGTGCCACCATACCAGGCTAGTTTTTGTATTTTTTGTGAAGACAGAGTTTCACCATATTGCCCAGGCTGGTCTTGAACTCCTGGGCTCAAGAGAGCTACCCAACTAGGCCTCCCATAGTGCTGGAATTACAGGCATGAGCCGCTGTGCCTGACCTGTACCTGTTCATTTTTCATCACTCATACCCCTGTCAGCCTCCCATCTTTCCTAGTCTCCAGCGTCTATCAGTCCACACTTTAATGTCTATGTGTACACATTATTTGGCTCCCGCTTACAGTGAGACCATGTAGTATTTTTCTTTCTGTTTTTGAGTTGTTTCATTTACGATAATGGCCTCCAGTTCCAGTTCCATCTATGTTGCAGCAAAAGACGTTAATGTCTTTTTCATTTTTTAGAGACAGAGGTCTCCCTCTGTTGTCCAGGCTGGTCTCAAACTCCTGGCCTCAAGCAATCCTCTCATCTTGACCTCCCAAAGTGCTGGGGTTACAAGTGAAAAGACGCAATTTCCTTTTTTAATGGCTGAATAGTATCTCATTATCACCAGTTCTTGATGCATCCATTTTGGACATTGTCTACTGATTTCCAGCTATGATAAATGCAGATTTAGCTTATGGGCCAAGCATGTAGAGAAATATGAAAGTTCTTTTCTATTCCTGAGTTACCTTTGTTTGCTCCATGCAGGCCTGCCGTCCAGGCTGTGTGTATGGTAGGGTGGACCCATTATGGACATGTGCTACTGGTTGCGACAATGCATAGGTTTGGCTGTACTTACAGTTACATAGCATGAAGATGTCCCTGCCTCCTGGTCCTGCTTTTTGCTTGCATATCTTAGAACGAGTCTTGTATCTTGGAGACTTTCATCAAAGTCACCATATTGGAATGCATATGAGAACGATGTAATAAATTATTTGTTTAGGGTCTCTGTATTTTTAGTGGACTTATTCACTGGAGGATTTGACTCAGGGTGATCAGGTAGGAAGCCATTCTCTAGACATTGGTGAACCTCTAAATGATAGATTGTGGGTGTTTTAAAACATTTGATTTTTGGCCAGGCATGGTGGCTCACGCCTGTAATCTCAGCACTTTGGGAGGCCATGGTGGGCAGATCACCTGAGGTCAGGAGTTCAAGACCAGCCTGGCCAACATGGTGAAACCTCGTCTTAAAAAAAAAAAATTGGCCGGGCACGGTGGCTCTAGCCTGTAATCCCAGCACTTTGGGAGGCCGAGGCGGGTGGATCACAAGGTCAAGAGATCGAGACCATCCTGGTCAACATGGTGAAACCCCGTCT
>NW_016107633.1:1138408-1140245 GCF_001604975.1 Cebus imitator
TTTTTTTGTGACAGAGTGTCGCTCTGTTGCCCAGGCTGGAGTGCAGTGGCGTGATCTCAGCTCACTGCAACATCCGCCTCCATGTTTCAAGCAATTCCCCTGCTTCAGCCTCTTGAGTAGCTGGGACTATAGGCATGCACCATCATGCCTGGCTAATTTTTGTATTTTTAGTAGAGGTGGGGTTTCACCATGTTGGCCAGGCTGGTCTCAAACTCCTGACCTCAGTGATCTGCCCGCTTTGGCCTCCCAAAGTGCTGGGATTACAGGTGTGAGCCATCTTATCTGGCCTCTTTATTTTTTTAAATTTTGCTTTGTATTTACGGAAGAACCCTTGCTTTTCTGGGGCAGGTGCATGTCAAGCTATACCACATGGCTGCCGTGTGAGACGGGTAAGGGGTTGGGTATAGAAAGATTCTGCTCCATGTCTGTCTTCTACCCTTTGCTCTACCGGAAATTTATGGGGCAGGAGCCACTTGGTGGTCCCAAGGTATTTGTTGCTTCCTGCTTGGCTGCTATTACCCTCTCTACCTCCCCTGCATGCTCATTCCAGTCCTTATCAGCCTCTGCTTCACTCCGTCCATTACTGCTACTCTTTATTTTTGGGTGTGTATGATAAAATACACATTTAACATGAACGTCACCATTTTAACCACTTCTAAGTGTCCAGTTCTATGGCATTAAATACATTCACATTGTTGTGCAACCGTGACTACGATCAGTCTCCAGAACTTTTTTATCTCTCCAAACTAAAATTCTATACCCAGCCAGACACGGCCAGCACTTTGAGAGGTTGAGGCGGGGATGGATACCTTGAGCTCAGGAATTCGAGATCAGCCTGGGAACATGGTGAAACTCTGTCTCTACTAAAAATACAAAAAATAGCCTGGCATGGTGGCACACGCCTGCAATTCCAGCTACTAGGGTGGCCGAGGCACAAGAATCGCTTGAATCTGGGAGGCAGAGGTTGCAGTGAGCCAAGATGGTGCCACTGCACTCCAGCCTGGGTGACAGAGAAAGACTCTGTCTCAAAACAAAACAAAAATAAAGCAAAACAAAAACAAAACCACGAACAAAATTCTGTACACAATTAAACAATAACTCTTCATTTCCTTTTCCCCCCAGCCCCTGGCAACCACCATTTTACCTTCTGTTGCTATGAATCTGGCCACTCTGGGAACCTCATGTAAGTGGAATTCTGCACTATTTGTCTTTTGGGTCCACCCTCTACTTTACATTTTTATTTACTTATTTATTTATTTTCTTTTTTAATTTTTATTTTTATTATTTATTATTTATTTTTATATTTTTCTTTTTTAAAAATTATTTAACCTGAGAAGCACCTGTCAGATTTTTTTGTTTTTTAATTTAATGACAGGGTCTTGCCCTCTGTCACCAGAGAGAGAGTGTAGTGGTGCAATCATAGCTCACTGTAACCTCAAATTCTGGCCTCAAGTGATCCTGCTGCCTCAGCCTCCAAGTAGCTGGGACTACAGTCACATACCACCACAAGCCTGGCTAATTTTTTTTTTGGTAGAGATGGGGTGTCACTATGTTGATCTTAAACTCCTGACCTCAAATAATCTTGCTGCCTCAGCCTTCCAAAGTGCTAGGATTACAGGCATGAACTACTGCACCTGGCTACTTAATATCTTTTTTTTTTTTTTCGTTTGTTTGTTTGTTTGTTTTTGAGACGGAGTTTCGCTCTTGTTACCCAGGCTGGAGTGCAATGGCGCGATCTCGGCTCACCACAACCTCCGCCTCCTGGGTTCAAGCAATTCTCCTGCCTCAGTCTCCCGAGTAGCTGGGACTACAGGCTGTGCCACCATGCCCAGCTAAT
>NW_016107633.1:1140282-1150499 GCF_001604975.1 Cebus imitator
TTTCGCTCTTGTTACCCAGGCTGGAGTGCAATGGCGCGATCTCGGCTCACCACAACCTCCGCCTCCTGGGTTCAGGCAATTCTCCTGCCTCAGCCTCCTGAGTAGCGGGGATTACAGGCACATGCCACCATGCCCAGCTAATGTTTTGTATTTTTAGTAGAGACGCGGTTTCACCATGTTGACCAGGATGTTCTCAATCTCTTGACCTCGTGATCCACCCGCCTCGGCCTTCCAAAGTGCTGGGATTACAGGCGTGAGCCACCGCACCCGGCATACTTAATATCTTTAATAATTCTGTTGACATTTCTTAACTCTTGGTGGCTTCTCATGTCTTGTTGTAGATTTCCAATTTTTTACCTCCTTTACTATTATTTAGTGGGGTATTGGGAGGGAGTGGTGATAAAAGTATAGGGTTAAACTAACATCTTTAACCAGGAGTTTATTCATTTTGTTAAGAGGATATATTCTAACAAAACCAGAAATATTATATGATTTCACTGATAATGCAGTACTTACAGTAGTCAAACTCAGAGACAGAAAGTAGAATGGTGGGGCCGGGCTCACGCCTATAATCCCAGCACTTTGGGAGGCTGAGGCTGGTGGATCACCTGGGGTCTGGAGTCCTAGACCAGCCTGACCAACATGGTAAAATCCCGTCTGTACTAAAAATACAAAAATTAGCCAGATGTGGTGGCACAAGCCTATAATCTCAGCTATTTGGGAGGCTAAGGCAGGAGAATTGCTTGAACCCGGGAGGCAGAGGTTGAGGTCAGCTGAGATTGTACCATTGCACTCCAGCCTGGGCAACAAGAGCGAAACTGTCTCAAAAAAAACACAAAAAACCAAAAAAACATAGAATGGTGGTTGCCAAGGGCTGAGGGCAGGAGGATTAGAGCATTATTGCTTAACAGATATAGAATTTCAGTTTGGTAAAATGAGAAAGTTCTGGAGTTGGATGATAATGATGGGACATGAAGGTACAATCCAATGACTCTAGGCCCACTGTCAGCCCAATGCAGAGGAATGGTCAGGGCCAACTCCTTTACGAAGGAACTTCAGGAATCAGAGCTCTTTAGACTGAGACATGATTAGACCGGTTTATTCCTGTATCTACTGGCTTTTTATGGATCCTTCTCCAAAGAACTGGGGCTGGGACTAGGGTGAGGCAAGGTAGGCACCTAGGGCACAAGATTTAAGGAGGCACTTACTCTCAAGGTGGGATTTCACCTTGAGAGAGGATAGCTCCAGCACGCTGCTGCCTGTGTAGAAAAATCCAGATAACATTGTCTGTGTATTAGGTTTCTCCAGAGAAACAGAGCCAATAGGATCTATCTATCTGTCTACCTGTCTGTTTGTCTGTTTGTCTCTCTATCTCCTGTTGAAGCCAGGAGTTCGAGAGCAGCCTGGCCAACATGGCAAAACCTTGTCTCTACTAAAAATACAATTAACCAGGCCTGGTGGTAGGCACCCGTAAACTCAGCGTCTTGGATGGCTGAGAATTGCTGTCTGTCTGTCTCTGTCTCTCTCTCATCTATTTATAGAAGAAGAAGAGAGAGAGATAAGAGCTTTACTGTAGGAACTGGCTCATGTGATTATGGAGGCTAAGAGGTCCACCATCTGCTGTCTAGGAGCTAGAGATCCAGGAAAGCAAGTGGTGTAATTCGATCTGAAGTCAAAGGTCTAAGAAGGGAAAAGTGCAGTAGTGGGGGTAGGGTCCACCTGAGAACCAGGAGCTCCAATGTTGGAAGGCATGAAAACGTGTATGTACTGGCTCAAGGAGAGAAACAGAAAGACAGAATTCCCTCTTCTGTTTTTTTTTTTTTTTTTTTTGAGGGTTTTTGCTTGGTTGCCCAGGCTGGAGTGCAATAGTGCAATCACAGCTCACTGCAGTCTCAACCTTCTGGGTTCAAGTGATCCTCCTACCTTAGCCCCCTGAGTAGCTGGGACCAGAGGTATGCACCGCTGATATAGAACAGCTGGGCTCCTGGCTAAACCTCACTCTTAAGCCTGGAACCATGGCCCTAAGTGAAAACAGCTGGCCCTGTTTTTCGGCCCAAATGTTGCCTTTTTGGCCTGCCACACTGATACCCTGTGCCCATAAAAAGATTTCAGCTGGCAGAACACAAGTGGTTGAGCAGTGGGGATACAGGCGGCTGAGTGGCAAACAGAGAAGCAGCAACTGAGCATTAGAGACCACAGATAGACATGGCTAACTTCAGATGGTGTGGCTTCTGGCGAAGATCACCTTCTTCCCACCCCGTCCTCTTTCCAATTCCCATTCCGCTGAGAGCCATTTCCATCACCCAATAAAATCCTTCACATATGCTACTCTTCAATCCATTCATATAACCTGAGTCTTCCCTCTCGTTCCCGTACTTGCTTGCTCCCACGCTCCCTTTTGCAAGGAGTGGCCAGTGGCAGACTGAGGGAAATGAGCCACTCTAGTTCCCACCCATGAATGGGGTCAAGGTCAAGGGAACAAATCCCATCTCACTACCACACCACACTATTTAAAAAATTTTTTTAGAGACAAGATCTCACTCTGTTCCCCAGGCTAGTCTTGAACATCTGGCTTCAAGCAATCCTCCTGCCTTGGCCTCCCAAATGCTGCAATTACAAGTGTGAGTCACTATGTCTGCCCTCTTGTCTTTTTGTTCTATTCAGGGTCTCAATAGATTGGATGATGTCCATCCACATGGATGAGAGTAATCTTTACTCAGTCACCTGTTTCAAGTGCTAACCTATTTCAGAAGCATCTGCACAGACACACCAAGAAATAATGTTGTACCAGTGATTTGGGCATCCCTTAGCCTAGCCAAGTTGTCATGAGAAATTAACCATCATAGTCTGTCAAAGGAAAGCAATGCCATGACAGCATTGGGAATCATGATCCAATGAGAAGACTTTGCATGTCGTGAGATAGCAACTAGCACATTAATGTCACAGTATTAATGTTCTCTTAAAAGCATTTTATCACTTGATCTTCATACTACCTGTGTTGAACGGGAACCACTATCAAGTTCCTCTCTTGATGGGGGGGCACTAAGGGCTGGGAAAGGTGATAGTGTTGACTTGAGGTGGTTGATGGTTGGGTCACGATTTCTACCACTTTTTTTTTTTTTTTTTTTTGAGACAGAGTCTTGCTCTGTTGCCAGGGTGGAGTGCAGTGGCATGATCTCGGCTCACTGCAACCTCTGCCTCCCGGGTTCAAGCGATTCCCCTGTCTCAGCCTCCTGAGTAGCTGGGACTACCCAGGCACGTGCCACTGTTAATTTTTTGTATTTTAGTAGAGACAGGGTTTCACCATGTTGGCCAGGATGGTCTCAGCCTCCTGACCTCGTGATCCACCCGCCTTGGCCTCCCAAAGTGCTGAGATTACAGGCATGAGCCATCACCACAAGTTTTAAAGTCCAAGCCTCAGCTCTTTTATTATAGCACCCAGTTACAAAAGAAATTAAATTAATGCACTCAATAAGTGATTTGGTTCTACCTCTTTGTGTGCAAAATTCCTACTTTACTCAACCTTTTATCTTTTTTTTTTTTTTTAGAGATGGGGTTTCACCACATTGGTCAGGCTGGTCTTGAACTCCTGACTTCAGGTGATCCACCTGCCTTGGCCTCCCAAAGTGCTAGGATTACAGGTGTGAGTCACCACACCTGGCCCAACCTTTTATCTTGCATAATTATGTGTTCTGATGGTGACCTGAGTCACTGAAGAGATAAATAAGTAAATTATGCTAAGAAATGGGCATAACTGTTGGCAAATAAAATGATACAGTAACTAATATATTATTGCAAAATACTTTCATAAAATTGCTTTTTCTCTGGAGACTGAAAGTATTAAAAGAAACAACTTTTGCAGTTTGTGGAAAGCAATTTTAGGATAAAAGTAAAAACACTGAGCAACATAATGAAAAGAACAGTGCATTATATAAGTGTTACTATATTATAGTAATTATGTAAATTACATAGCAATAGTTCTTAAAATTATAGGCTGCCTTGCTACAAGTATTATACTATTGAAAGTGATATTTAGAGCAATACCTGTCACTTACCTTTTGAGATTGTGAAAAGTTAGAGATATTTCTTGGGATCACATTTTAAAGAATTGCTCGTCTTTCTGGATACACTTGAGTGCTTATGTGATCTGGGTACCATATTGGTGTTATTTTGTTAGCTGGAATTCCAAAACATCTTGGACATGAGCATGCAGTTGTGTTGGTAGCATAGTAACTCCTACAACATCCTGTCACTTTGTAGTGTTCTGGGTACAGGAAATGTGCCTTCAGGCCCTATGCTGATCAGATGGCAAAGGTGGGGTAGTCATGGTGGTGGGGTGGTGGTGGTGGTGGTGGTGAGTGTTTGTTCAATGAATGAGAGCAGGAGAACAAGAAACCTCCAAAGGTCTTAATGCTGCCACAAGGGATGAATTTGTTGTTCATATATCAAGAGGTTGAAGGAAATTAGATCAACTATAAAGAAAAGACATTCCACAAAAAGCAACAGATGTTGGTAAAGGTGCGGAGAAAAGGGAATACTTATATGCTGCTGGTGGGAATGTAAATTAGTACAATCTTTATGGAAAACAGTAGATTTCTCAAAGAACCAAAAATAGAACTACCATTCCATTCAGCAAACCCACTGAGGGTAAATACCCAAAGGGAAATAAATCATATAAAAAAGCTGCCTGCACTCATATGTTCCTCACAGCACTGTTCAAAATGGCAAAGTCATACATCAATCTAAGTGTCTATCAACCGAGGATTGGATAAAGAAAATGTGGTACATATACACCATGGAATACTACTCAGCCATAGAAAAAGATGAAATCATTTTTTTTTTGGACAGAGTTTTGCTCTTATTACCCAGGCTGGAGTGCAATGGCGCGATCTCGGCTCACCGCAACCTCCGCCTCCTGGGTTCAGGCAATTCTCCTGCCTCAGTCTCCTGAGTAGCTGGGATTACAGGCATGTGCCACCATGCCCAGCTAATTTTTTGTATTTTTAGTAGAGACGGGGTTTCACCATGTTGACCAGGATGGTCTCGATCTCTTGACCTCATGATCCACCCACCTCGGCCTCCCAAAGTGCTGGGATTACAGGCGTGAGCCACTGCGCCCAGCAAAAAGATGAAATCATGTATTTTGCAGCCACATGTGATGGAGTTGGAGGCCTTTGTTATATTTTTTGGGGGGCAGTGGTTGAGACGGAGTCTTGCTTTGTCACCCAGGCTGGAGTGCAGTTACATGATCTTGGCTCACTACAACCTCCATCTCCCAGATTCACGTGATTCTCCTGTATCAGTCTCCCAAGTAGCTGGGATTACAGGTGTGTGCCACCACGTCTGGCTAATTTTTGTATTTTTAGTAGAGATAGGGTTTCACCACATTGGCCAGGCTTGTCTTAAACTCCTGATCTCAGGTGATTCACCCATCTCAGCCTCCCAAAGTGCTGGGATTACAGGTGTGCACCACCACGCCCAGCCTGGAGGCCATTGTTCTAACAGAAATAACTCAGAAACAGAAAGCGAAATAGTGCATGTTCTTATAAGTGGGAGCTAAACAATGGGTGCATATGGACATACAGAGTGGAATAATAGATGTTGGAGACTCCAGAAGGTGGGAGAGTGGGAGGGGGATGAGTGTTGAGGAAGTACCTGTTGGGTACATTGTTCGTTATTCAGTTGATGGGTATACTACATGCCCAGACTTCACTATGACACAATATATGCACTTAAGGAATCGGCACTTGTACCCCCTAAATTTGTTTTAAAAAAAGGAGAAAGAAAAAAAGAAGAGAGATTCTAGAAGAAGAGGGTAGGAAGACTGAGGAACTGGCCAGTTTGGGGTCTTCTCTGCTCTGTTGTTGAGAAGCTGAGCACCAAGACTGGGTCCTGGTGCTGAGCTGAGTGACTGCAGGCAAGGGGAGGCTGGGAGGCATGGCCCGGGAATAGCTCCAGACTCTCCCAATGGTGATGTGGAGATAGAAGTCAGCCTGCAGACTCCCTTCCTGGCTGAACATCTGTGGGAACCAGGGCAGCCTGGCTAAGGCTGCTCTGAGAAGCGTTTGTGCTTTCACACAGGCTGCACCTTGCATTATGGGGGCAGGGGCAAAGTGCAAATGGAGATGACATACCATGTGTCTAAATGTCTAAAAGTTAGAATTCTAGGGTGGGCGTGGTGGCTCATGGCTGTAATCCCAACACTTTGGGAGGCCGAGGGGGGTGGATCACCTGAAGTTAGTTTGAGACCGGCCTGGCCAACATGATGAAACCCTGTCTGTACTAAAACTACAAAAATTAGCCAGACGTGGTAGTGCGCACCTGTAGTCCCAGCTACTTGAGAAACTGAGGCGGGAGAATCACCTGAACCTGGGAGGCAGAGGTTGCAGTGAGCCAGGATCGCATGATTGCCTACAGCCTGGGTGACAGAGTGAGACTTCATCTCAAAAAAATAAAAAAAGGATTCTAGTTGGACTAGTGGCTCACACATGTAATCCCAGCCCTTTGGGTGGCTGAGGTGGGAGGATGGTTGAGCCTGGCAATGTGTCAGGGCTTCACCTGCACTCTTGCAGACACCTCAGCTTGTGTATACACAATTGCCCTCAAAACAGCTACCTTGGTCAGGCGTGGTGGTTGACAAGGCCACAAGAGTCACTTGAGCCTGGGAGGCAGCAGTTGCAGTGGGCTGAAATCATGCCGCTGCATGCCAACCTGAGTGACAGAACCAGACTCCATTGCAAACAAAACAAAACAAAACAAAATCCAGTCACCTCTTGTTCTAGGAAAAACATACACCCCCATGGCAATATGATGCTCCTCAGGATAAGGCACACAAGAAAGGGAGGCCTACCCTGGAAATAGACTGGAGGCTGTTTGGCATGGAATTCTGGAGGTTTTGGTGACTGGGACATGGATTAGAGTCAGGAGCCAAATCTGGCCCTTCACTTGTTTTTGTAAATAAAACTTTATTGGAATATAGCCATGCTAATTCATTTATGTATTATCTATAGCTGGTTTCAGGCTGCAATGGTGAAGTCCAATTGTGATGCAGACCATGTGTCCTGCAGATCCTAAAATATTTACTCTCTGGTCCTTTAGAGAAAATGTTTGCCAACTTCTGCTCCAGAAGGTGGCAGTGGGCAGGCTCCAATGGGCTTGCCTCCTTGGCTGTGAACTTGAGTGTGAGGCTGGAGGAGGGTGCCAGAGTGGACTTCCCTAAAGTAGGGGAAGCCCCAACCCAGAATCTCACCATGAGGAAATATCAGACAAAGTGAAATTGAAGGACATTCTACTGAAACAATAGGCTTATACTCTTCAAAATGTCCATGTCATGAAAGGAAAAACAAAGAAGGATTAAAGAACCACTCCAAATCAAAGAAGACAAAAGAGGACTGGGCACAGTGGCTCATGCCTGTAATCCCAGTACTTTGGGAGGCTGAGACCAGCAGATCACCTGAGGTCAGGAGTTTGAGACCAGCCTGGCCAACATTGCAAAACCCCACCTCTACTAAAAATACAAAAGTTAGCTGAGTGTGGTGACAGGCACCTGTAATCCCAGCTACTTGGGAGGCTGAGGCACAAGAATCACTTCAACCCAGGAGGTGGAGGCTGCAGTGAGCGGAGATGGGGCCACTGTACTCCAACCTGGGAGACAGAGTGAGACTCCATCTCAAAAAAAAAAAAAAAAAAATCATTTTGACTGATGTAACTTATGCAACCCACTAGTGTTCTTCTTAGGCTTATTCAAACTCTCAAGATGATCAGGGATCATGTTCAGAGTACTTAGAAGGATAAAGCGCAGGAGCCCCAGCTGTCGTTAAGGCAGCTTCCTTCAGATACAGTATTCATTCCTCGAAGGGAGTGTCCTTGATGCAGTTCACTCAGTAGATACAAGGAGACAGGCAAGAGCTACACTGGGCCTTTGGGAGAGCTGCCCTGATTGATGGATTCATTGATTTTTTGAGACAGGGTCTCACTCTGTCACCCAGGTCGGAGTGCAGTGACAATCGTGGCTCATTGCATCTTCTAACTCCTGGGCTCAAGCGCTCCTCCTGCCTCAACCTCCCCAGTAGCTGGGACCACAAATGCCTGCCTCCATGCCTGGCTAATTAAAAAAAAAAATTTGTTGCTATGTTGCCCATGTTAGCTTCAAATTCCTGGGCTCAAACAAGTCTCCTACCTCAGCCTCCCAAAGTGCTGGGATTATAGGCATGAGCCACTGCTTCCAGCATTCCTGATTTAAAAGCCCTATGCCCCACAGAAGACAACCCCATAACAATTCCATAAACACAGCTTCCAGGATCTCTGCAAGGGACATGCCCAGGTACAAGAATTCTACTCTCAGAAAGCAAAAACTGGTATAAATACCACATATAACTCTGGTGAGTCCAGATGCAAGGTACCAGTGATCATTTTTTACTCTAAGCAATGTTGCCTAGCAACATAGTTGACATGAGCTTTCAGGGAAATAACCCTAAGGTTAACCAGAAGCATTTTATTAAACTTTTGCCAATGGTGTACCTCCAAGACTTTAGTTAACACCTTTAACAAAAAAGGACAAGTCCAGGCTGGGTGCGGTGGCTCATGCCTATAATCCCAGCACTTTGGGAGGCTGAGGTGGGAGGCTGAGGTGGGAGGAATGCCTAGCCCAAGAGTGCAGGGTCCAGCCCTGCAGGGTTCTGTGAGCCCCTCTCTACAGGTGTGGAGACGAGAAACTGTGGAAATAAAAGACGTAAGACACCAAGAAAGAGAAAACAGATTTTCGGCCCGGGGATCCACTGCCAACCAAAGCACAGAATCTGGCAGTGGCCCCAACTGCCTGGATGCTCTGACTTATTGAGTACAAAGCAGAGGGTAGGGCAGGTAGGGTGAAGTAATGGTGGTCAGTGATAGGGTCAGGTAAATCACGTGTCTTGGAGATAGGGCCCAGGTCTTTCAAGTAGCTGAGGCGAGGAGAAAACCTAATGCGTCAGCACTTTTTCATACTTGTCAAGAAAGAACAATGACATTAAGATTTATGTTACTATTACTGATTTTATCTTTTAAGAAAAGGAGAAAAAAAAAAAAAAAGAAAAAGAGGGATCAGGTGCAGTAGACGTGGAATGTGGCCACTGAAGCACAGCATCACATAGAGACAGTTAAGCCCCTGGATGTCTGTGGGCCTACCTGACAGCTGTCAGGCCTACACAAGAGCTTGGAGAAGTGGAGTTTTCTCCTAACTCCCCTGAGGAAGGAGATGTCTGGGACGTTTGGACGTCTCCTTCCCTAGCTGGCTAAACAGCGGGCGCTTTCACAGAGCTGGCACTGCTGCACAGCCAAGTCATCCTCCAGGATCCCTTATGTGGGTGTGACAGAGGGCTTAGAGCATCTTGCCTTAGGATCAGTTTGTTCACAATGTCACCTTAGTTCCATGCTTCATAACCTCATAATCATTAGTAAGATTAAAATATTATATTGAGTATATATATTTTTGTAGATTACATATTAATCTACAAAAATATATATTAATTATATATATATTCTGTGATTATTCATGATTATATATAGGAATAAATATGTAACTATATCTCTAATTCTTTCTAATTCTGTATTCATATGGAAACAGGCTAAGGCGTCAGCCTTGCCTTGGCACTTGTGGGGTCTCCCATGGGGTCTTCCACCCACACAAGAGTTCAAAACCAGCCTGGGCAACATGATGAGACTCTGTCCCTACAAAAAATTAGCCAGGCATGGTGGCATGCACCTTTAGTCCCAGATACTGGGTGTGGTGGCTCATGCCTGTAATCCCAGAACTTTGGGAAGCTGAGGCAGGAGAATTGCTTGAGCCCAGGAATTCAAGGCTTCAGTGAGCTATGATCCCACCACTGCACTTCAGCCTGGGTGACATAGTGCGACTCTGTCTCAGATTAAAAAAAAAAAAAAAAAAAAAGACAAGTTAGTACATTTGGTGATCACCAGGATTTGTATTTCTATTTCTATTCCCCAGTGGGATGTCCCCCCTTACCCTAGGCAACTGAAATAGTTTTTGCCATTAGTCTTTACAGTGCAATACTGCTTTTAGTTTGTGAATTCTAGTCCTCCTTTTCTCTTCCTTCCTTTCCTCCTTCCTTCCTTCTTTCCATCCTTCCTTCCTTCTTTCCATCCTTCCTTCCTTCTTTCCATCCTTCCTTCCTTTCCTCCCCTCCCCTCTTCTCCCTTCCCTTCCCCTCCCTCCCTTC
>NW_016107633.1:1151059-1155996 GCF_001604975.1 Cebus imitator
GATGGTCTCGATCTCTTGACCTCGTGATCCACCCGCCTCGGCCTCCCAAAGTGCTGGGATTACAGGCTTGAGCCACCGCGCCCGGCTTAACTTTTTTTTTTTTTTTAAAGAAGAGACCGGGTTTCTCTATATTGGCTAGCCTGATCTCAAACTTCTGGCCTCAAGTGATCCACCCGCCTCGGCCTCCCAAAGTGCTAGAATTGCAGGTGTGAGCCACCGTGCCCGGCCTAGATATTTTACGTCAAACAATATTACATGATAGTTTTTAACCAAACCAACTTACTACGGTGAAAGCTGTTTAAGCTTTTTATAAAAAGTATATTTTTCCCCTGTCTGCCATATGTAAATAAAGAGTTTTATCCAGTCTTAAGATGTGGCTTAAATCTTTAAAATAGTCAATTGTTTATGACTTCTTGAAAAATCTGTCCCTTTAGAAAATGTCCGCATTCCTGTGAATTTCCACTAGATGGCGGTAGAGGACACTGGTCTGACTCCAGTGCAAGGTTAAATTGACTGGTGCACCCTCAGCCCATAGCTTTTGTCAGACTCAGGGATGCTGTTTAGGTTACTCCTTCCCACATGTGGAGAGCTTTCCTTAACGTTTTAATGGGATTTCACCAAATCCTACTGAACTTGCTATTATAGCCGTGCCTGTCTGCTTTAGCTCTACACAGTCTTGGGGGTTTCCAAACGCTTCTCCCTCATAAATTGGAGTTTGGAGGAGTTGGAGTGAATCTGGCACTTCCCCTGCTTTGTCAAGTGGCAGTCTCATTGCAAGCATGAGGTATGCAGGATCATTCTGTTGTCCTCGCCATCCACCCCCAACACCCATCCCAGCCAGACATGAATCTGTCTCCACAGCCGAGCGGCAGGTGGGTTTCTGCTGGGTATATTTTATGCCAAGCAGAAAATGAGAGCCTGTGTATATCAAGCTTCTTTTCCAAGGTGACAATGTGTAGAACACTTTGGTGGAGAACAGAAGAGCCTGCACAGCCTTGCCCCTGTGTTTACAGCGCTTTGAGGGGTAGAAACAGTAGCATCTTTCTGTGGCATCTGCCCTAGGACACGAAGCCCTAAAAGGTAAAGAGTACAGGCCAAGATGTCAATTACTGGTGATATGGTTTGGCCCTGTGTCCCCACCGAAATCTCACACTGAATTGTAAAGGTCCCACCCACGTGTCAAAGGCGGGACCAGGTGGAGGTAATTGGATCATGGGGATGATTTCCCCCATACTGTTCTTGTGATAATGAGTGAGTCTCATGGGATCTGATTTTTTTTTTTTTTTTTTTTTTCTTGAGACAGAGTCTTGCTCTGTTGTCAGGCTGGAGTGCAATGGTGTGATCTCGGCTCACTGCAACCTCTGCCTCCCGGGTTCAAGGGATTCTCCTGCCTCTGTCTCCCCAATAGCTATGAATACAGGTGCGTGGTACCACATCTAGTTAATTTTTGTATTTTTAGTAGAGACAGGGTTTCGCCATGTTGGCCAGGTTGGTCTCGGTCTCTCGACCTCATGATCCACCAGGCTCACCCTCCCAAGCTGCTGGGATTACAGGCGTGAACTACCATGCCCGGCCGATCTGATGGTTTTATAAGTGACTGCCATTTTCCCTGCTTGCTCTCATTCTCACTCCTGTGCTATCAAGCAGGGCATGGTAGTATACTACACAGGAGGCAGCTACTCAAGAGGATGAGGCTGGAGGATTGCTTGTACCCAAGAGAGACTGGCAGTGAGCTAAGATCTCACCACTGCTCTACAGTCTGGGCAACAGAGTCAGACCTCGTCTCTCTCTCTCTTAAAAAAAAAAAAAGAATTTGACTAGAAAAAAATGAGGTGGTCTAGAGTTGCTGGCATTTTGTCTGGATATAGGAAAGAGGGAGCAGAGTGGAAGGTCCCTCCTGCTTGTCCAGTGGTTACCCTGAGTAAGCCCTGTCTTGTTTAGTTTCATCACAAGGCAGGGTTTGAATATGTCAGTCTGTGATTTAGTCATCTGTAGTCTCTTCCAATTAAACGAGGTATTTCCAGCAGTGAACATCACAGAGATGTTTATCCAGAAACTCTTGTTGGAGAATAACTCCGTTCTCAAAGCTTATTATTATTATTATTTTTTAAAGGCATCCTAGAGGGAGACTGAGGGGTTTAGTGACAGCCTTCCCACATCTGGGCTTATGCTATGCCAGGATAGTCTTCCTAAAATACCGCATTGATTGAGTGAAAGACCTGCATTAAACCTTTAAGTGGCTCTCATTGCCCATAAAATAAATCTCAGACTTCTTATCCTGGCATTAATGGTTCTCTCTGAGTTGACCTCATTCCGTGTTGAGGCTTCCTTCTAATTATTCACTAAACCAAAGTCTCTTTAGCAAAACTAGTTTACTTGGGCTTTTTTGACCTTTCTCATTCTTTGTGCTTTTATGCATCCCATTCATTTTTCAAGGCCTTATTCAAATTCATCTTCTGGCTTCCCTGAAGTCTTTCCTTTATTAGCCTAGTTTCAAGTGCTTTCCTTCTTGTGACTAAAAAAACATTTTCTTTCTTCCTTTTTTTAAAATGGGGTCCTGCCACATTGCCCAGGCTGGTCTTGAATGCCTAGACTCAAGCGATCTTCTCACCTCAGCTTCCAAAATGCTGAGATTATAGGTGTGAGTCAATTATGTCTGGCTTTGTGATTTTTTAAAAATACAAAATAATTTGTTCATATTTCATTTGGCAACAAATCTTCTATCACCTCGTTATGATATTTTATGTTGGATTGTTATTTAGATCTTTTTCTCTTTGCTTACCTTTTTACTACTTTTTTCTCTAACCTATTTATAAATTCCTTTAGCCAGAGTCCCTGCTATCAAGTTACTTTTTTATTTTTATTTTTATTTTTGAGATAGAGTCTTGCCCTGTCGTCTAGGCTGGAGTGCAATGGCTCTTGGCTCACTGCAATCTCTGCCTCCTGGTTTCAACTGATTCTTGTGCCTCAGCCTCCAGAGTAGCTAGGATTACAGGTGTGTGCTATCATGCCTGGCTAATTTTTGTATTTTTAGTAGAGAGGGGGTTTCACCATGTTGGCCAGGCTGGTCTAAGGTGATCCACCCACGCTGGCCTCCCAAAGTGCTGGGCTTACTGGTGTGAGCCACCCTGCCTGATCAAATAACTTTTAAAAAATTAAGTTACTTTTTATGTCTCACTGTATCAAACTAATAATTTACACATACCAGGTCCTTAATAGGGCATGTGTATAAGTGTGAATGTGTATGGTGTGTGTCTTTTATTTTGACAGTAAGAGTGAAGATAAGGCTATATGTGAGAAAACATTAAGGATATTTTGAAATCAAGTCTCTCTATTCCTTCCTACCTTCCTTCCTTTCCTTTCTTCCTTTCTTTTCTTTCTTCCTTCCTTTCTTTTTTCACTTTCTCTTTTTTTCTGTTTCTCTTTCTCCCTCCCTCCCTCCCTTCCTTCCCCCCCACCTTTCTTGGGTCTCACTCATTTGTGTGGGCTAAAGTACAGTGGTGTATCTTGGTTCACAGCAGCCTCAACCTCCCAGACTCACATGCTCCTCCCATCCTGAGTAGCTGGGACTACAGGTGAGTGCCACCACATTTGGCTAATTTTAAAATTTTTTATAGAGACAGAGTTTCATCATGCTACCCAGGCTGGTCTTGAACTCCCGAGCTCAAGCCATCTGCCCACCTTGGCCTCCCAAAGTGCTGGGATTACAAACATGAGCCACCATGCCTAGCCGAAACCTTCTCTTTGGCCAGCCTACAGCATCTGACATGGTCATTCCTTTCTTCAAACTCTTTGCAAATCCTTGGCTTTGGGATAACACACTGTCATGGCTTACCACGCTCATCACTGCTTATGTTTTCTTAGTCTCCTTTGCTGGCTATTCCTCATCTTCCTGGCCGCTACGTGCGAGCTACCCCAGGCCTCTGTCCTTGAGATTCTTCTCTATATTCCCATTCCTTATGTTAATACTTCCTAAACTTTTCCATAACATGGCCCATGCAGAAAATGACCACTTGTTTTAGTACACTGGGGTCAGTAAGGCCAGCCAGGACTTGAGGTGACCAATCTAGAGGTTCTTGCAGCCTTTGGCTGTCACATCTTGACTCACCCATAACCCATTTTATATGCTGAGAAATGTCAAGTGAAAAATTCTTCTTCTTTTGTTTTTTTTTTGAGATGGAGTCTTGCTCTGTTGCTCAGGCTGGAGTGCAGTGGCATGATCTCGGCTCACTGCAGCCTCTGCCTCTCAGGTTCAAGTGATTCTCCTGCCTCAGCCTCCTGAGTAGCTGGGATTATAGGTGCCTGCCACCACACCTGGCAGGGTATTTTTGGTAGAGACAGGGTTTCACCATGTTGGTCAGGCTGGTCTCGAACTCCTGACCTCAGGTGATCTGCTTGCCTCGGCCTCCCAAAGTGCTGGGATTACAGGGGTGAGCCACCTCACCCAGCCAAGTGGAAAACTCTTTACCAGATGATCACATCTCTCCTTCAAGACTTTACTTATTTATTTTTTTGAGACAGGGTCTCATTCTGTCACCCAGGCTGGAGTTCAGTGGCAGGATCTCGACTCACTGCAACCTGTACCTGCTGGATTCAAAGGATTCTCCTGCCTCAGCCTCCTGAGTAGTTGGGATTACAGACATGTCCTACCATGCCCAGCTAATTTTTGTACTTTTAGTAGAGATGGGGCTTCACCATGTTGTCCAGGCTGGTCTTGAACTCCTGGTCTCAGGCGATCGGCCCTCTTCAGCTTCCCAAAGTGCTGGGATTACAGGCGGGAGCCACCGTGCCTGGCCTACCAGTGCTTTTTAAATTTGGCCATTCTAATGGGGAAGTAGTCGTATTTCATGGTGGTTTTGTGTTGTGTTTCCTTAAAGTTGAGCAACTTTTCATGTGCTTGTTGGCTATCCATACAGCTTCTTTTTTTTTTTTTTTTT
>NW_016107633.1:1156441-1163362 GCF_001604975.1 Cebus imitator
TTTTTTTTTGAGATGGAGTCTCACTTGGTCGCCCAGGCTGGAGTGCAGTGGCGCTATCTTGGCTCACTGTCAACCTCCACCTCCTGGGTCCAGGTGATTCTTCTGCTTCAACCGCCCAAGTAGCTGGGACTACAGGTGCATGCCACCACACCCAGCTAACTTAAAAAAAAAATTTTTACTAGAGATGGGGTTTCGCCATCTTGGCCAGGCTGGTCTCCATCTCCTGACATCTTGATCCACCCACCTTGGCCTCCCAAAGTGCTGGGATTGCAGGCGTGAGCCACTGCACCTGACCTTAATGGTATCTTTTTAAGAGTACACGTTACTAATTTGAATGATACCTAGTTTATCAATAAGTTATAAAAACTTTAGTGTTTTCAATTTCTTTAAAATAATCTTTGCCTACTGCAAGTTGTCCAAGACATTCTATGTTTCTTCTAGAAACTTGATAGTTATAGCTTTTCCTTTTGTTCTATTGTCAACCTATGTTATTTGAAAATGCCCTTGTTTTGACTTCATTCTTTAAGGATATTTACTCTGTATAAAGAACTCAGCAATGGTAGTTACTTTTTCCTATCAGCACTTCAAAGATGTTATCTGTCTGTCCTTTGACCTTCATACTTTCTGATGAGAAGTGACTGGTAATTTTAATTATTGCTCTGCTTTTTCTCTGACTGTTTTCAAGATTGTTTCATTATTCTTGGTTTCTTGAGTGCCATGATATACATAGGGGTATTTTTCTTTGTGTTTATTCTACTTGTGCTTCACTGAGTTTCTTGAATCTCTGAGTTTATCTCTGGGAGGATTGCTTGAGGCCAGGAGTTTGAGATCAGCCTGAGCAATATAGTGAGACCTTGTCTCTACAAAAAATTTTAAAAATGAGCGAACTTTGGAAAAGTTTTAGCCATTATTTCTTCTAATGCTTATTTTGCCTTCTTCTCTTTCTTCTTTCCTCCAGTACCCCAGTCACACAGACACTAGTCATTTCTTTTATTGTTCCGCAGCCCCAGAGGTTCCTCCATGCATGTGCTTCAGAGAGGTTCTCTTAACAGTTCTGTTCTGTCTCCAGTTTTTTTCACACACGTTTGGTAAAGACCTATGGAGTTGAGTTGGCCATGACTACAGAGTCTCTGTGTATGGGGCTGTTTGGGGTTCTAAACCATCATATGAAGCTTCTTCTCATCTCTAGAAATCCATTAAAAGTTAAGTCTTCTCTTCTTACTCATCTGCAGTGAGATCCTCTGTCCCCTGCTACTCGACCAAGGGAAGGCAACCATGCTGGTCAGTTTTTGGGTTTTATTTCATTAGGGTTTATCCATTCTCAGCTCTCTGATGTACTTGGGAAGACTGCGATTAGTGGTTAACCATCTTTTTCTTATTGTTAGAGTGGGAGAGCACAATGTCTTGCAACTTTTTACATTCTAAATGGGAGTAGAACTATCCTACTAGCTTTGATATGCTATATTTAAATTTTTTCCTTTATAAGCACTTTTTAATTTGCCTGAATTTTTTTCTCTGACCTTGGTGTATTTCTGAAATGGTTTTAAATTTCCAAACATATAGATTTGAAAAAATATATTTTTAGGATTGAATCCTAACTTAATTATATGTTGATAGAATTAAGGCCTGTATGCTTTGGAATGTTTAACATTTGTTTTTAACTTTTTCAAAAACATTTGCCTTAACCTTTTGAATGGTC
This sequence comes from Cebus imitator, assembly GCF_001604975.1. Lineage (NCBI taxonomy): Eukaryota > Metazoa > Chordata > Mammalia > Primates > Cebidae > Cebus > Cebus imitator. The sequence continues at coordinate 1,158,141 of NW_016107633.1, forward strand.
AGTTTTTGTAAATGTTCCATGTGAATGAAAAGAGTATATAGTCTATTTTTTAGTTACTGGTTCATTACATTAAGTTTATTGTTCAAATAATGTTCTTTCTTTCTTTCTTTCTTTCTTTCTTTCTTTCTTTCTTTCTTTCTTTCTTTCTTTCTTTTTTTGAGACAGTCTTGCTCTGTTGCTCAGGCTGGAGTGCAGTGGTGCAATATCGGCTCACTGCAACCTCTGCCTCCTGGATTCAAGTGATTCTTCTGCCTCAGCCTCCTGAGTAGCTGGGATTACAGGTGTGCGTCACCACGCCCAGCTAGTTTTTGTATTTTTAGTAGGGATGGGATTTTACTATTGTGAGAGATGGGAAAGTTCTTCTTCAAAGTTTATATCTTAGACTACATTATAAGGAGTTATAGTCTCTTGCTCTATGACCATTATCCGCTATTAGCATAAACATATACCCATGTATATATATTCTGTAAATCAACTACGTCTCGCTCCAGCATGTCTGAACAGAACTGGGCAAGCTCCAAACCCTAATGTATGCCATTCCTTATTTGGAAACTTTTTTAACCTTCTAACTAGCTTTGTCTTCTTCCTTGCCTTCTTTCCCCTTATCTGTTCAGGAAAGTTCCAAGTTTTTAGCCAATCAGGCCAAGCGTAGAATGTAAGGTCCTGTTCCTGCCAATGGAAACTGGACACAGCAGTAGGGCAATTGCTTCAGGTTATGAAAGTTATAAATGTCCCTGTCTCCTTTGTTCAGGTGTACTCTCATGACAAGACTGCCGGTGAGTTAACACCCTTCCTACGGGAAGTAAACTAGCCTTGCTGAGTGATCCATTGTCTTGGTGTGGATTTTTCCCCATGTTATAAACCTGTTTGCAACAACTATGTTGGCCAGGCTGGTCTTGAACTGCTAACCTCAAGTGATCCACCTGCCTTGGCCTCACAAAGTAGTGAAATTACAGGCATTAACCACTGTGCCTGGCCTCTTTTTTTTTTTTTTTTTTAGACAGGGCCTTGCTCTGTTGCCCAGGTAAAGTGCAGTGGAACAATCATAGCTCATTGCAGCCTCCATCTCCTGGGCTCCAGTGATCCTCTTGCCTCAGCTTCCCAAATAGCTGGGACCACAGGTGCATGCCACTGTGCCTGGCTAACTTAATTTTTTAGTAGAGACAAGGTCTTGCTATGTTGCCCAGGGTGGTATTGAACTCCTGGCCTCAAGTGATCCTCCTGCCTTGGCCTCCCAAAATGTTGGGATTATAGACATGTCCCACCATGCCTGGCCCAGAGATTCTTTCTGAATCTTAATTTTTGTCTCCCAGGTTGTAAATTGCCAAGAGAGGCATGTTAAAAATCTCCCATTATGATTGTGACTTTGTTAATTCCACCTTGTAATTCTTTTTTTTTGCTATGTGTTATAAGCCACATAATTAGGTGTGTGCAAGTTTTAAAAAATTACACCTTTTATTATTATGTGAGGTGTTTTATCTCATAGAGTGTTTTTTTGCCTGGTACTTTTTTCGACTGTATCCTCCTCACTGTTTCTGGCGTTGAGTTTTGTCTTTTTGTCTGGTTTTTAGGAATCTTCCTTTATCTTGCCAAGCTGTATTATATATTAAGCCTTCCACTTCTCATTTTGTCTAGTGTGTCAGTGTTTCTGTAGCATGTGTGTGCCTGCATGTATGAGGAGTGTATTAAATCTGTTCTCACACTGCTAATAAAGTCATTCCCAAGGCTGGGTTATTTATTTAAAAAAAAAAAAGAGAGAGGCCAGGCGCAGTGGCTCATGCCTATAATCCCAGCACTTTGGGAGGCTGAGGTGGGCAGATCACCTGCGGTCAGGAGTTCAAGACCAGCTTGGTTAACATGGTAAAACCCCGACTCTACTAAAAATACAAAAATTATCTGGGCATGGTGGCTCGTGCCTGTAGTCCCAGCTATTTGGGAGGCTGAGACAGAAGAATTTCTTGAACCCAGGAGGCGGAAGTTGCAGTGAGCCAAGATTACGCCATTGCATTCCAGCCTGGGGGACAAAGGGAGATTCTGTCTCAGAAAGAAAAAAAGAAAAAGCAGTTTAATGGACGCACATTGCAAGGCTGAGAGGCCTCGTAACAATGGTGGAAGGTGACGGAGGAACAAAGTCACATCTTATATGGTGGCAGCCAAGAGAGTTTGTGTGGGGAACTCCCATTTATAAAACCATCAGATCTCCTGAGACTTATTCACTACTGCTAGAATAGTATGAGGGAAACCGCCTGCTCCCATGATTCAGTTACTGCCATCTGGCTCTTCCCGACATGTGGGGATTATTACAATTCAAGGTGAGATTTGGGTGGAGACATGGCCAAAACACATCAGGTGGGTTTGCTGGAGAGCTTGCTGCATTGGGTCTGTGCACTCTCTGGCTTTTCTAGCCTCAATTCGTCATGACCTTTAACCTTCCCCTCTCATCATTCACTGCTTTGTTTTCATATCCCCATTCAAATTCCCCAGCAAAGGACCCTGATTGGCTTAGCTTATCATTTTGCTCCAGATTCCACTGTAGGGAGACCACACCTCCCTGTGAGTTAGCTGCCCTTGGGACAGGTGCTCATCCCCAACCCAACTGGGTCCTTGTGCTGGGCAGTTTCACTTGTAGAGGGTTGTTGGGCAGCAGAGCAGCCTATATGACTGCTGTCTTGTGGGTGGCTGTTAGTGAAACCAGTTCCTCTTGTTTTGTTGGTCAGGCATGCTCTGTCCAGGAGCTGGTGCTGCACTGCAGTGAAGCATGGTGCTTCCTGCATTTGTAGAGCCTTATTGTAGTGTTTTTTTTGTTTTGTTTTGTTTTTGTTTTTTTTTCTGAGATGGAGTCTTGCTCTGTCACCCAGGCTGGAGTGCAGTGGCATAATCTTGGCTCACTGCAGCCTCCGCCTCCTGAGTTCAAGTAATTCTCCTGCCTCAGCCTCCTGAGTAGCTGGGATTATAGGCACCTGTCACTATGCTGGGCTAATTTTTGTGTTTTTAGTAGAGACAGAGTTTCGCCATGTTGGCCAGGCTGGTCTCAAACTACTGGCCTCAAGTGATTTCACCTAGGCTTCCCAAAGTGCTGGGATTACAAGCAAGAGCCACCATGCCCAGCCTTGTTTTGTTTTATGAGACAGGATCTTGCTCTGTCACCCAGGTTGGAGTGCAGTGGCGCAGTCATAGCTCACTGCAGTCTTGACCTCCTGGGCTCAAGCAATCCTCCCACCTCAGCCTCCTGAGTAGCTGGGACTATAGGTGTGTACCACTAAGCCTGGCTAATTTTTAAATATTTGGAGAGATAGGCTTTTATGATTTTTTAATAATTTATTTTTATTGTTATATATATGTGTGTGTGTACATATATATATATGTACACACACATACTTTGGGGGTACATGTGATTATTTATTTACCTATCTATCTTTGAGATAAGGTCTTGGTCTGTCACCCAGGCTGGCGTGCAGTGGTACAGTCATAGCTCACTGCAGCCTTGAACTCCTGGCCTCAGGTGATCTTACTGCCTCAGCTTCCCAGGTAGCTGAGACTACAGGTAAGCACTGTCAGGCCTGGCTAATTTTTGACTTTTGTAGAGATGGGGTCTTGGTATGTTGCCTAGGCTGGTCTCAAACCCCTGGCTTTGCGCGATCCTCCCACCTCAGCCTCCTGAGTCTCTGGTATTATAGGCACAGCTGTATTGTGAGCCACCATGCCCAGCCTACACGTGAAAATTTCATACATTCATATGTATATTTGTAAAGATATATGTATTCATATACATATTGGTAAAGATCAAATCAGTGTAATTGAGATATCTACCACCTTAAATATTTGTCTTTTCTTTATGCTAGAAACATTGAAATTATTCTCTTCTAGCTATTTTGAAACAAATATGCAATAGATTACTGTAAACTATAGTCATTCTTCTGATCTTCTCAACACTATGTTATGACTTTTTTTATGTGAGAAAAGTCTTGGCTGTCTGGGAACAGTGAGGCCTTTAGTCTTATTTCATAGTTATTCTGATACTGGGGACTTGTTTTCAATTTGATTGTCATCAGCCAAGTATGGGAAACTTTTTCCATTTGAAATAGTAGGATCTATTATTGACTATGACTCTAAGAACTTCTGGAGCGAGTCCTGGATAGTCATCTCATTTACCTGTAGTCAATATCTTTGGTGAGTATTATGGGAGATTCAATAAGATCAGTAACACATTAAGATCACAGTGCCATACCAGAGCTGGGAGTTTCCTGGGGTTTCCAGGAATCTCCACCCTGCTTCCTTTATGATAACATCACTGAGCTCTAGAGAGGGAAAGGGACCTGCTTAAAGTCTCACGTAAACTGACGGCAGGAGCTGGGACAAAGACCCTAATCTCTTGACCCTCCCAACCCAGGGTCTTCTTCCTGTGCACTTGCCTCAAAGACAGGCCACAAAATCATGCCTGAATTTTTCATATTGTTTTATCAGAGTCAATTTAGAATTGACAGTGACAGGAGCATCTGGAAATTAAAGTATAGGAAATGCTGTGGTCCCTTGATGTGTAATTGTAGACAGGAGGAAAAGACTTGAGCAGGGGTGGGAGGATTTGTGCACAGAGCCTTTGGGCTGTGCAGGAAATTATAAATGCTGCTGTAAGACTTGTGTTGTCTCATCTTGTTTGGAGTACAGAAAATGCTACTCCACATTTTTTGTTTTTAATGTTCCTAGTTTCCCTTTTCGCTTCTTCTTTCAGTCCATTTTCGGCCTCTTCTTTCACTGCTTTCTTATGTACCATTAACCCTTCTTTTCTATAATCTTTGTTTCTTTCCCTTCTAACCTCTGACATAAAGTATTAATTTTTGGTAATTTTTTTTTCTTTCTTTGAAGTGCTCCTTCTGGCTACAAAAACTTCCAATTAAGTTTTTTAAATAAAAGATAGAAGTTAAAAGCAACTGCTGCCTGGGGTTAGCAGGATGGAAACTTGTAGTTGCTGGAAGCTGTACTTCAAAAAGAGAAAAACTCAATTTTAAAAGTGTAGAGGTTTATTCATAAAATACATTGTGTTCAAAAAAATGACTGTGGGTACTCTAGGCTGTGGAGAAGTGAAACTGTGGGTCACTTGTTCTACTGTCTGTATTTACAGAACATTCTTTTTCCATGTAATATTTTTGTTCTAAATAAAAGATAACATGTCCAGCATCTGGATTCTTGTTATTCTGTTCTTGGCAATAATTTTTTTTTTTTTT
>NW_016107633.1:1163582-1165471 GCF_001604975.1 Cebus imitator
TACAGGCACGTGCCACCATGCCCAGCTAATTTTTTGTATTTTTAGTAGAGACGGGATTTCACCATGTTGACCAGGATGGTCTTGAACTCCTGACCTCAGGTGATCCACCCGCCTTGGCCTCTCATTGTGTTTGGATTATAGGCATGAGCCACCGCGCCTGGCTGTGTGGGCTATTTTTAAAACAATTGGATGTGTAAAAATCTGAGTTGGTGCCAGTGGGCCTTTGAACAAACAGGTCTCAGTCTGCAGTGAAAAAATAAACCACGATGGCCAATCTACAGAGGCCACCTTTGACCATTTTATTTAACAACGTTTTATATAACTCCCTCAATCCATCCTCCATGCAGAAACCTGAGTGATCTCCTTAAAGTGCAAATTGGACCTTGTCACTCCACTGCTCTATTATGGTCTCCATTTGCCTGTTAAATGCCTCATCTTTTTATTTTTAGCCTTTCAAAATCACTTCCATTCATGTGCATCTCATGTATATAGCATATAGCTGAATTTTGCTTTGTGAACAAAGCTGGAAATCTTTTTCTTTCTTTTTTTTGAGACAGAGTCTCGCTCTGTTGCTGAGGCTGGAGTGCAATGGCTTGGTCTCTGCTCACTGTAAGCTCTGCCTCCTGGGTTCAGGTGATTCTCCTGCCTCAGCCTCCCAAGTAGCTGGAACTACAGGTGCATGCTACCATGCCTGGCTAATTTTTTTATTTTTTGTAGAGATGGGGTTTTGCCATTTTGGCCAGGCTACTCTTGAACTTCTGACCTCACGTGATCTGCCCACCTTGGCTTCCGAAAGTGCTGGGATTACAGGCGAGAGCCACTGCACCTGGCCAAATCTTTGTCTTTCAATAAATTAGTCAATCCTCTCAGTGGACATAAGCCCATTAATATGTATTAAGGGTCTCAATTATGTAATATTATTTTATAATTGCTATGTGTGTTATATGTACATGTGTATCTGTATTTCTCTATTTGACATTTTCTTTGTTCTTTTATTTTCTAAATTTATTTGGATATTTAGGATATTTAGGAAGGTTATTTTTTTTTCATTTATTTTTTGAGACAGGGTCTGACTGTGTCACCCAGGCTGGGGTGCAGTGGTGTGATTACAGCTCATGGTAGCCTCAAACTCCTGGGCTCAAGTGATCCTTCCACCTCAGCTTCCTGACTAGCTGGGACTACAGGCATGGGCCACCACTCCTGGTTGATTTTAAAATTTTTTGTAAAGATGAGATCTTGCTGTGTTGCAAAGGCTGGTCTTAAACTCTATTCCTCAAAGAATCCTACTACCTTGGCCTGTTGAAGTGCTAGGATTACAAATGTGAGTCACTGTAACCATCCTGAAGGTGGGTATTTTTGTTCTAGTAATTACCTTTGTACTTAAAAAAATGGTTAAGATACTGTTTTCTTATTTAATCTTTTTATTTATCATTATACTTATTAATTTTTTTATTTTGTAGAGATGGGGATCTCACTATGTTGCCCAGGCCAGTCTCAAACCTCTGACTTCAACTGATCCTTTCACCTTGGCCTCCCAAAGTATTGGGATTACAGGTGTGAGCCACTGTGTCTGGTCTTATTTAACCTTTTAATATGAAGTTTGTTAGATTAAAAAAAGCAACCCATTTTTATTGAGGTATAGTTCATATATCACATTATTTAGTCATTTCAAGTATACAGTTTAGTGGTTTTTAGTATATTGACAGATATATGCAACCATCACCACAATTTTTTTTTTGTGAGACAGGGTCTCACTCTGTTGCCCAGTCTGTAGTGCTGTGGCATGATCTCAGCTCACTGCAACGTCCACCTCCCAGGTTCAAGCAATTCTTATGCCTCAGCCTCCCGGGTAGCTGGGAGGCACACAACACCACACCTGGCTAATTTTG
>NW_016107633.1:1165951-1179650 GCF_001604975.1 Cebus imitator
CGGGGTTTCACCATGTTGACCAGGATGGTCTCGATCTCTTGACCTCGTGATCCACCCGCCTCGGCCTCCCAAAGTGCTGGGATTACAGGCGTGAGCCACCGCGCCCGGCTGTTTGTTTGTTTTTTGAGACTGAGTTTCGCTCTTGTCACCCAGGCTGGAGAGCAATGGTTTGATCTCGGCTCACTGCAACCTCCACTCTCTGGGTTCAAGACATTTTCTTGCCTCAGCCTCCCAGGTAGCTGGTATTACAGGCCTGAGCCACCATCCCTGGCTAATTTTTTGTATTTTTAGTAAAGATGGGGTTTCACCGTGTTGGCCAGGCTGGTCTTGAACTCCTGACCTCATGACCCACCTACTCGCCCTCCCAAAGTGCTGGGATTACAGGCGTGAGCCACCACATCCTGGCTTGTTTTTTAAAATTCTCATCAGTTTTGGTCATTTCTCTAAACTGGGTCCAATGGAGGTTCTCACTCTGCCATTCCAGAAGTCATTCTAATGGTATGGTTTTAAAAAGATACTATTTAGTTCAGAGGAAGGACAGTTTTTGGGGCTTCTTTTTAGCCTATTCTACCATGAATTATCTTACTGCATAGGTTAGGAGACCCTAAAGCAACTACTAAAATGGCACAACAAAGACTTATGGCTGGTAAGTCAACAAAGGACATACTCGAACTCATAAAAAATGCTCAGTCCAAAATCAGGCAACGAAAGAAGAACAAAATAACAAAGAACACATGAGACAGATTGAACAAATAGCAACAGGATAACTTCTAAATCCAACCATATCAATAATCAGATTACATGGAAGTGCTGCATACACCCCAATGAACAGGGAGAGATTGTCAAATTGAGTAAAAAGTAAGACCCAACCTTATGTACTTCCTGCAAGAAACACTTTAAATATAAGGGCATCGGCCAGGCATAGTGACTCATGCCTGTAATCCCAGCACTTTGGGAGGCTGAGGCAGGTGGATCACTTGAGGCCAGGAGTTTGAGACCAGCTTGGCCAGCATGGCAAAACCTCGTCTCTACTAAAAATACAAAAAAGCAAATAAACAAAACAAAAACAAAAACAAAAGTTAGCTGGGCATTGTGGCACATATCTGTAATCCCAGCTACTTGGGAGACTGAGACATGAGAATTGCTTGAACCTGGGAGGCGGAGGTTGTAGTGAGCCAAGACTGTGCCACTGTACTCCAGCCTGGGTGACAGAGTGAGACTCTGTCTCAAAAACAAACAAACAAACAAAATACACACACACACACACACACACACACACACACGCACACACACACACACATATTTAGGCATCAATAGGTGAAATTTAAAGTGATGGAAAAAGATATATCATGCAACACCAATCAAAAGACAGCTAAAAGGGCCGTATTAAATACTGTCGTGGAGGCCTCCTGACTTTCACAACATGCTGTGAGTTGATAATTGGCTGTCCTGAACCTGTCATGTTCTTTCTTCGGTGCTTCAATAGCACTGAACAACAGCGATTAGCTTTCTGAGTCTGTATGACTACTTCCCCATGTCTATCAAATGCTAGAAATAAAGCTCATGAACCAGTGCTTCATTTTCCCTTGTATTGCAGCCAATTCATCACAGATGAAAGTACTAGTGATTATTAGTTAAGCAATTCTACAGCTTGTCATTAATCCACTCTTCACTGACAATGGGGACTCTATTGCCATTTGGCTAGGGAATGATCCAGCTCTAAAATCCCATCTTAGAATCTGTTCCCTAGCACCCCATTCCTGGTTCCAAATGAGTTCCTGGAAGTAGAACCTGAGACAAGAATTTTTGAGCAAATAAGATGTTATTACGGAACTACTTCCAGCGAAGGCTAGTGAGAGATTGTGGTGGGCTGGTTGTGGTGGCTCATGCTCATGCCTGTAATTCCAGCACTTTGGGAGACTGAGGTAGGAGGATTGCTTGAGGCCAGGAGTTCAAGACCAGCCTGAGCAACATAGAGAGACAACTGTCTCTACTGAAAAAATAGAATTAATTTTTAAAAAGACACTGTGGGAAGCAGATATGGAAGGGGAGGAAGCCAAGCAGAATGTACTATCAGGCTAGAGTCCTATAGTGGTTAGGCTTCAGTTTGATCTGACAGGGGCATTTGTGCATGTACATTGTGCTGCAGAGTTGTGTTAACCTTGGGCAAGGGAGTAGGGGACATTCATACTCTTGCATCAGTAAAGGTGACCTCCCAGGTACTTCTAGTTCCTGTGACCATGGACAGTGTGACTCTGGCAACCGAAATGCAGACCTCTAAAGAAGAGGTTGGCCAGGCACAGTGGCTCACACCTGTAATCCCAGCACTTTGGGAGGCCGAGGTAGATCATTTGAGCTTCTGAGTTCGAGACCAGCCTGGCCAACATGGTGAAATCCCATCTCTATTAAAAATACAAAAATTAGCCGGATGTGGTGGCAGGCACCTGTAATCCCAGCTACTTGAGAGGTTGAGGCGGGAGAATCGCTTGAACCTGGGAGGTGGAGGTTGCAGTGAGCTGAGATCTTGCCACTGCATTCCAGCTTGAGCAACAGAGTGATGAGATCATGTCACAAAAAAAAAAAAAAAAAAAAAAAAAAAAAAAAAAAAAAAAAAGGGCCCAGGAGCTGCCATTAGGACCAAAAGCACATTACAGCTGAAGGCATGTAAAGCCATAGTATACAGGAACCTGGGCAATCTGGGCAGAGTACCTGCATTGTTTTCTGCAAGAGAGAATGTGGACTGAGGCTCAAGCCAGCCTTTGGGGTGGGCCTCAGAAATCTGCAGAGGAGACCAAGAGCAGAGATTGGTGGGGACAGAGGGAAAACCCAGGGAGCACTTCAGGAGAGGTGTGCTGCCCTGGCAGGGTCTAGTGCAGCATCCAGAGTTGACTCCAGGGCTTCTGATCTGGGGACTCGGTGGATGGTGCTTCACGGGCTTCCACTGAGATAGGACGATGGGGAGCTCAGGAGGGGTTGTGGTTTGGCTTGGGATGTGGAGACTTTGACTTCATTTTTTGAGACAGGGTCTTACTCTGTGACTCAGGCTAGAGTGCAGTGGCATCATCACAGCTCACTGCAGCCTTGGCTTCCTGGGCTCAGACGATCTTCGCACCTCAGCTTCCGAAGTAGCTGGGACTTCAGGCGTGTGCCACCATACCTGGCTAATTTTTAAAATTTTTTGTAGAGATTGGGTTTTGCCATGTTGCCTAGGCTGATCTTGAATTTCTGTACTCAAGTTATTCTCCCACCTCAGCCACCTGAAGTGCTAGGATTACAGGTGACAGTCACTGTGTCTAGCCTGATATTTCTTACCATGAAGGATCCTAAGCTTTAAAAATTACTCTTTTTTTTCTTTTTTTATACAGGTGTTTTGCTCTGTCACACAGGCCAGAGTGCAGTGGTGGGATCATAGCTCACTGCAGCCTCAACCTCTTGGGCTTAAGCTATCTTCCCGCTTCAGCCTCCTGAGTAGCAGGGACCACAGGTCTGCACCATCATGCCCAGCTAATTCTTGTTAATCTTTTTGTAGAGACAGGGTCTTGCCAAGTTGCCCAGGCTGTTTTCGAACTCCTGGGCTCAAGTGTTCCTCCTGCCTCGGCCTCCCAAAGTGTTGGGATTACAGATGTGACCACTGCTCCTGGCCATTTTAAAGCTTTTAGAAACAGGCCAGGTGTAATCACACCTGTAATCCCAGCACTTTGGGAGGCCGAGGTGGACAGATCACTTGAGCTCAGGAGTTTGAGACCAGTCTGGGCAACATGTCAAGACCCTGTCTCTACAAAAAATACAAAAATTAGTTGGGCATGGTGGCGAGCCCTTGTAGTCCTAGCTACTCAGGAGGCTGAGGTGTGAGGATTACCTGAATCCAGGAGGTGGAGGCTGTGGTGAGGCATGATTGTGCCATTGCACCTCAGCCTGGGTGACAGAATGAGACCCTATCTCAAAAAAATAAAATTAAAGCTTCTAAAAACATACCTGTACACATGTGGTGCATCACATGACTGAGTCATTCTAATTGATTCAGACTTAGAAAATCTCTTTGACATAACAAAATATAGTTGTGAATACTCATTTTTCCAAAAATATGTTGTATTTGTGATGGTTACATAAGTAATATGTAAAATATAAGTAATATGTAAATATGTATAAGTATATACATGTTATGTATGTATAAGAATATGTAAAATAAGAAATAATATGTAAAATCAATAATATGTAAAATAAGTAATTGTAAAATAAGTAATACGTAAAATGCACATTAATCCAGCCAAGATTTGGTTAGCCTGTGAAAGAAAAAAAATGTTCATTTGACATTAGAAATGACTGCAACCAGGAAACTGCAAGGTCAGATTTAACATTCTAGCAAACTCCCGCAGGTCTAAGTAGGAATTTCATTGTCGTGTGCAATTGGTAGCACTGGGTGGATCTTGAAGTGCTGTCATTGACAGCTTCATGTTTTTGACACTCCTTTGCTGCCTGGAGAAGCAGGGTATTCACCTCTGCACCTGTAGCAGCTTTTACTACTTTCATCACCATTTCGTACCTTCTAATTAAGCAAACTTGCTCTACCTTGATAAATCCGTGTATGTGTAATGTGGCATATTCCTGATAAACTCTGCAAACATATTTGTTTACGTATTAATCGACCCGTGTGAGTCCCTCTTTTCTTTCTGCAGTCTTAAAAAACAAAAGCCAAATATAAAAAAACAACAAAAAAATTAAAAAAAGAAAAAGATTAAAAAAAAAGAAAGAGAGAAAAACAAAAACATAAAAACAGATTAAAAAAACCAAAAGCCCCTTCTTTTTTTGTGTGTCTTTCTTCTTTACCTTCATACTGTGGGCGATCCCTCCAATGCTGAGTGGACACACACCTGGGTCTGGATCCCTGCTGGACTTGAAGTCACCAGACGGGTTTTTTTGCAAGCCCCTAGGCACTGGTTGTGCAGCTCCTGATAAAGAGGAAGTCTAATTCAGCCTTTGAGTCTGGAGTGGGAGGAAGTTGTAAGCAAGTGAACCATTGAGTTAGGAGTTTTTACTTCAGGGTAATGTTAAATGACAAACTCAAGAGTTCAAGTCTAAACATAGACTATCCTTGATAATTCACCATGTGAATTGCCTTTAAGATATACACACACATATATATTTTGCCCAGAGGAGTGACTATGATTTCATAATTTTTCTTAAAGTTATGTAAAGTCAAACTTGGAATATTTTTCAGAATGTCATGGTGCAGATTAGGACAGAAAGCAGGTAAATAATGGGAAAATGAGGACATTGAGAGCTTCATTTGGAAGCCGACTTCAAAATGCAAGTTTTGGGAAAAAGAATATCTAAGTTACATATTTTGAGGCTCTACTGATAGATGCTTATAAGATGATATTTTTCTGGTGAAGAGTTAAGGAATGGTTTTTTTTTTTTTTTTCTGTGATGGAGTCTGCCACCCAGGCTGGAGTGCAGTGGCACAATCTTGGCTCACTGCAACCTCTGTCTCCTGGATTAAGCAATTCTCCTGCCTCAGCCTCCCAAGTAGTTGGGACTACAAGTGTGCGCCACCATGCCTAGCTAATTTTTGTATTTTTGGTACAGACGGGGTTTCACCATGTTGGCCAGGCTGGTCTCGAACTCCTGACCTCAAGTGACCTGCCTGCCTCAGTCTCCCATTACCATGCTTATCTTATGTTACACTAGCTTTATGTGGGTATTTGCCTGTTATTTCTTTTCTTGTCTCTACTTTCTCATTTTATGTCCTTAGACGTCTATCTCTCTTTTTTAAAAATAAAGTTAATTTTTAATTGTTATTTTTATTTTAGAGATAAGGTCTTGCTTGGTCACCCAGGCTGAAGCTCATGGTATGATTATAGCTCACTGCAACCCCGAACTCCTGGGCCCAAGCAATCCTCCTGCATCAGCCTTCTGAGTAGCCGGGACTACAGGCATGGCCACCACACCCGAGTAATACTTCCCTTGTTTTTGATGACATTAACATTTGAGGAGTCCTGGTCAGGCATTTTGCAAAATGTCCCTCCACTGGAATTTGTCTGATGTTTTTCTCATGTTTAGACTGGGATTATGGGGTTTTGGAGGAAGACCACAAAAGTAAAGCGTTATTTTTGCCACATTGTATCGTGGATATATTGTCATACATCCTTTAACCAGGGGAATGCATTCTGAGAAATGTGTCATTAGGCGATTTCATCATTGTGTGAGCATCGCACAGTGCGCTTACACAGACCCAGATGGCATAACTTATTCCACACTGAGGCTATGTGGTATAACCTGCTGCTCCTAAGCTACAAACCTGCACAGTATGTTCCTGTAGGGAGCTGTAATGCAGTGGTAGATGTTTGGGGACCTAAACATATCTAAGCTTAGAAAAGGTAAAGCAAAAAATGTGTATAGAATATTTTTTTTAATGTTACATAGGACACTTCCCATGAATGGAGCTTGCAGGACTGGAAGTTGCTCCGGCTGAGTGAGTGAGTGAGTGGTGAGTGAATGTGAAGGCCTAGGACATTACTATACCTACTCTAGACTTTATCAACACTGTACAATTATGCTACGCTAAATTTATAAAAATTGTTTTCTTCAAAAAAAATTGTTTTCTTCAATAACAAATTAACCTTAGCTTTCAGTAATTTTTACTTTATGAACATTTTATTTTTTTAGCTTCTTGACTCTTCTATAATTACACTTAAAACACATTGTACAGCTCTTCAAAAATATTGTCGTTCTTCTTTATTTTATTTTATTTTTTGCGAGACAGAGTCTCGGTCTGTCACCCAGGCTGGAGGGCAGTGGCGTAAGCTTGGCTCACTGCAGCCTTTACCTCCTAGGTTCAGGCAATTCTCCCACCTTAGCCTCCTGAGTAGCTGCGATTATAGGTGCCCAGTACCACACCCAGCTAATTTTTGTATTTTTAGTAGAGATAGGGTTTTGCTCTGATGGCCAGGCTGGTCTTGAACTCCTGACCTCAGGTGATCGACCCCCCTCGACCTCCCAGAGTGCTAGGATTACAGGCAAGAAACATCGTGCCCGATCTATTGTCTTTCTTTATATTCTTGTCCTATAAGCTCTTTTCTATTTTTAATTTAAAAAATTTAAAAAATTCTTTCGACTTTTTTGTTAAGAATGAAGACACAGAAGCTGGGCGTGGTGGCTTAGGCCTGTAATCCCAGCACTTTAGGAGGCTAAGGTGAGTGGATCACGAGGTCAATAGATCAAGACCACCTGGCCAACATGATAAAACCCCATGTTGGGGTTTTACTAAAAATTTTTACTAAAAATACAAAATTTTACTAAAAATTTTTACTAAAAATACAAAAATTAGCTGGCTGTGGTGGTACACGCCTGTAGTCCCAGCTACACAGGAGGCTGGGGCAGGAGAATCACTTGAACCCATGAGACAGAGGTTGTAGTGAGTCGAGATCCTGCCACTGCATTCCAGCCTGGCAACAGAGCAAGACTCTGTGTCAAAACAAAACAAAACAAAAAAATAAAGACACAAACACACACATTAGCCTAGACCTACATAGGGTCAGGACCATCAATGTCCTCCACCTCCACATTTTGTCTCATTCAAACCTCTTCAGGTCAGTAACACATGTGGAGCTGTCATCCTCTGTGATAATAACATCTTTTTCTGGATACCTCCTGAAGGACCCGCCTGAGATCTCCTTGAGGTGGGGTCACTCTTTTCAGAAATATGTCCATGGCGGTTTGCTTGGTTTGTTTCTTTTCTTCATCATAGATTTGCCTATAAACAGATAATGTACCATGAACATTCCTCTCTGTAAATAAAAACCTTTTGGTGTTGGGGTCCATGTTTTCAAACTCCTTAAGGAGTTTGTTGAAATCTGCAGAAACTTCTGTTAAACCCTTCACTGTGAGTTTTCTTGGGAGTTCATTTTCTTCTTTTAAACTTCTTATTTTTAAAGACAGAGTCTTGCTCTGTCACCCAGTGTGGACTGTGGTGGCACAATCTTGACTTACTGCAACCTCAGCCTCCTGGGTTCAAGTGATTCTCCTGCGTCAGCCTCCTCAGTAGCTAGGATTACAGGCGCCAGCCACCACGCTTGGCTAATTTTTGTATTTTTAGTAGGGACAGGGTTTCACCATGTTGGTTAGGCTGGTCTAGAACTCCTGACCTCGTGATCCACCCTCCTCAGCCTCCCAAAGTGCTGGGATTACAGGCCTGAGCACTGTGCCCGGCCTCAAACATCTTAAGGAGTTTGTTGAAATCTGCAGAAGCTTCTGCTAACCCCTTCACTGTGAGTGGGAGTTCCTTACCTTCTCCTGCAGCTCCCTTTGCTCTTGCCCCTCTTCAGCTATGCTTTCCTGTCCCAGTTCCAACAACTCCTCATTCCTTTAGGAGCTCCACAATGTCATCCTCAGCCACAACCAGATTAAAGTTGTTTGCCATCTCGACCATAGTCTTGTTGATTTTGCAACCTCCTCATCCTTGGCAAATTCTTTGAAATCATGGACGAACTTCTGAGTGTCTTCCTCCAGATGCCATTCATATACTCCTTGGTGGCATCACCCCAAGCTCAAGCTCAAAGTTCTTGACGCAGTCATAGATGTTGTAGTCCTTTCAGAATTGCATCCATATCTTCTCAGGGTCTTCTTTAGTTGCAGTAATAGCCTGGGCAAAAGTCCTCCTTAGGTAATAGTTTCAAAAGCTGCTATAATTCCTTGATGTGTTGGTTGGATCAAAGAGGTGGTATTTGGAGGGAGAAATACCACTTTGATATTAAGATGAAAGTGACTCCCTAAAAAAGAAGCATTATCAACAAGCAAAATCTTGAAAGACACATTATTCTGTAAACAGTACATCTCCATCTCGCTGGCAGATTAATTCAGGAGGGCCTCTTGGAAAAGGAGATGGGTCATCCATGGCTTCCCATTGCTCCTGCAGTGCACTGGCTGTGTGTGCTGATTGTCAGGCTTGAAGGCCCTGAGATCCTCACAAAGGGTTTCAGTTTGTCGCCTGCAACATTGGTTGCCAGGCAAGACTGTTGTCCTGTCCTTAAAATCCTTCAAACCTGACATTAACTTGGCCTCCTTATGAATGAAAGTCCTTTCAGGCATTTGTTTCCAGAATGGGGAGGTTTCATTCATATTGAAGATTTGCTGTGAGAAATAATTTTCCTCCACAGTCAGCTCATCCAGAGTTTCCAAAAATTCTTCTGCTGCCTTCATGGCAGCACCCACAGACTCACCACTCACTTTCACTCTACATAAGGAATAAGGATTCTTGAATTATTTAAACTACCCAGAGCAGTAAATTCAACACCACAGTCAGGTCCAGCCTTTGCTTTCAAACTTGCAAACAAACGTTGCTTTGATGGTGATTGTCATGGTGCTGAGAAGGATACACTTCTGTGTTTACTCTTCAGTCCAGGTCATTAGAAGTTTCTCCACATCTGATAGAGAACTTCCATGAGTTTTTGTTAGTTTCATCGCCTTCAATAAAGCAGAAGATCCCTTTACACAGCAGTCCCCAACCTTTTTGGCACCAGGGACTGGTTTCGTTGAAGACAATTTTTCTTTCTTTCTTTCTTTTTTGAGACAGAGTGTCGCTCTGTTGCCCAGGCTGGAGTACAGTGGCAGATCTTGGCTCACTGCAACCTCTGCCTCCTGGGTTCAAGTAATTCTTGTGCCTCAGACTCCTGAGTAGCTGGGATTACAGGCGTGCACCAGAATGTCCAGCTACTTTTTGTATTATTATTATTTTTTTTTGAGACGGAGTTTCGCTCTTGTTACCCAGGCTGGAGTGCGATGGCGTGATCTCGGCTCACTGCAACCTCCGCCTCCTGGGTTCAGGCAATTCTCCTGCCTCAGCCTCCTGAGTAGCTGGGATTACAGGCACGCGCCACCATGCCCAGCTAATTTTTTGTATT
The DNA here is from genome assembly GCF_001604975.1 of Cebus imitator. Lineage (NCBI taxonomy): Eukaryota > Metazoa > Chordata > Mammalia > Primates > Cebidae > Cebus > Cebus imitator. The sequence goes on from NW_016107633.1 coordinate 1,175,851, forward strand.
TTTAGCAGAGACGGGGTTTCACCATGTTGACCAGGATGGTCTCGATCTCTTGACCTCGTGATCCACCCGCCTCGGCCTCCCAAAGTGCTGGGATTACAGGTGTGAGCCACCGCGCCCGGCCCAATTTTTTTATTTTTAATAGAGAAGGGGTTTTGCCATGTTGGCCAGGCTGGTCTTGAACTCCTGGCCTCAAGTGATCCGCCCACCTCTGCTTCCCAAGGTGCTGGGATAATAGGGGTGAACTATGGCGAACCTGAAGACAATTTTTCTGTGGACCGCGGTGGGGGGTTGAGGGGTGGTTTGGGGATGATTCAAGCACTTTGTATTTATTGTGCTTTTTATTTCTATTATTACTACATTGTAATATATACTGAAATAATTATACAACTCACCATGATTATGCTATAATTCATGTCATGTTGTAGTGCATGACTGTACTATCAGTATAACTTATCACTGTTGATGTTGACCTTCATCACCTGCCAGAGATAGTGTTGGTCAGGTTTCTCCACTGTACAGTTACTTTTCCCCCGTCTTTCCATACAATAGTCTTTGGAAGGAGGTCACTACATGCAGCCCACACTTCAGGAGGGAGGGGTTATGCTCCACCTCTGTGTGGGTAGAGTATCTATTTGAATTCGTTGAACTTCTTCTGCATGGGAGACATGTCTCTTCTCCCGCATCTACACCCAGCCCTTTGTATTCTCTGATTCCACATTGTGGATTCAGCCAACCACAGATAAAAAATATTTGGGAAAGAAACCCAGTAAAAAATAATACAAATCGGCCAGGCATGGTGGTGCATGCCTGTAATCCCAGCACTTTGGGAGGCCAAGGTGGGCGGATCACCTGAGGTCATGAGTTTGCGACCAGCCTCGTCAACATGGTGAAACCCTGTCTCTACTAAAAATACAAAAATTAGCCGGGTGTGGTGGCATGCACCTGTAGTCTCAGGTACTCGGGAGGCTGAGGCAGGAGAATTGCTTGAACCCAGGAAGTGGAGGTTGCGGTGAACCGAGATTGAGCCATATCACTCCAGCCTGGGTGACAACAGCAAAACTGCATCTCAAAAAATAAAAGGTAAAAAATAAAAAATAATAATACAAATAAAACAACGCAGTAGAACAGCTATTTACATAGCATTTTATTGTATTAAGTGTTACAAGTAATTTAAATGTGATTAGAGTATACAGGGGGATGTGTACGTACTGGTTATGTGCAAATACGATACCATTTAATATAAAGGACTTGAGCATCCATGGATTTTGGTATCCATGGGGGCGTACTGGAACCAATTTGCAGTGGATGCGGAAGGAGAATTGCATTTATTTATTCAATCATTTATATCAGTTTGGATTCCTGGGTGTTTATTTCATGCTTTGGGCTATGATCCAGTCTGTTTTATTTTGTTACTCGAGTTGTTCCAGCTTTGACTCTTGGGATCTCTTTCAGTTGGATCCTGTGACCCTTTGACATCTCCGCACTGATGTCAGCTTTTTTTTTTGGTTTGTTTGTTTTGAGCACTTCCCTACTTTCTGGTTCTAGTAGGTGCTCCAGGCTTATCCTGTGTATTTCCTGCCCCAGTCTTAGAGTCAGCCATTTCTCCATGGAACTTTAGTTTCTTTTATTGGCAACATAGTGAGGCTCCATCTCTACAAAAGATTGTGGGCTGGGTGTGATGGCTGATGCCTGTAACTCCAGCACTTTGGGAGGCCGAGGTGGGAGGATCACTTGAGCTCAGGAGTTCGAAACCAGCCTGGGCAACATGGTGAAACCCCATCTCTACAAAAAATACAAAAAAGCAATTAGCCAGGCATGGTGGTGGGTGCTTGTAGCCTCAGCTACTAGGGAGACTAAGCTAGAGCCCAGGAGGTGGAGGTTGCAGTAAGCCAAGATCACACCACTGCACTACAGCTTGGATGACAGAATGAGATCCCATCTGAGAAAAAAAAAAAAAAATTAGCTGGGCATGGTTCTTGGCCTCAAAGCGCTGAGGTTACAAGTGTGAACCATCACACCCAGCAAGACTGCTGAATTTGAGCATGCAATTCTTGTGTGTGTAACCATCAGAATGGCATGCCCGCCCTTTTAAAGTTTTATTTTCTTATATCGGAGAGCTGTGACAGAAACTCCTTTCTCTCTTATTCTTGAAGTACCTTTAAGTAGGAATAAGATGATTAATATATATAGCCAGTGATTGCCAGCTTCTTTATTAATGTGGCTGTTTGTTTTTCATAAAAATTGTCTCACATTTCTCTCTCTCTCTCTCTCTCTCTCTCTATTTTTGAGACGGAGTCTCGCTCTGTAGCCCAGGCTAGAGAGCAGGGCTGTGATCTTGGCTCACTGCAATCTCCGCCTACCAGGTGGTGGTTTAAGCAATTCTCCTGCCTCAGCTTTCTGAGTAGCTGGGATTATAGTCACGCGCCACCACACCCAGCTAATTTTTGTATATTCAATAGAGATGGGGTTTCACCATGTTGGCCAGGCTGGTCTTGAACTCCTGACCTTGTGATCTGCCCACCTCAGCCACCCAAAGTGCTGGGATTTATAGGCATGAGCCACTGCACCCAGCCAAAATTGTCTCACATTTTTGAAGACTTCTGTAATATACAGAATATTGTAATATTGCTCTTCTTTCTATTCTTCCTACCAGGATTAGTAGAAAATTTTCTGTGAAAATAATCTTTAGTTTTTTTCCAGAAACTTCTCCCCCATAGAAGCTCTTGAAAATACTTTTTGGATTTGTTTTGTTTAAAGACAGCTGAATATAGCTCTGGGAGAGGAGATCCCTCTGAGGTGAATTGGCTGAGACAGCTTGTAATAACATTAGTAGGTATTTTCCAGGCACAATGGGGAAGGTATCCACAATATATACCCATAAAATCCTTTGGGATTTTGTGTTCAGATTTTTTGCAAGTCAAAAACGTAAGTCCCTGAAGGTAGTGGTTTTTGTATTTAAGAAAGGCTTTTCTTTTTTTTCTTACTGTTATGTTAATCAGCGTGGAATGACCTTAACACCAGAGGGCAGTATTTTCTAATAGTTGCCAAAATGTCCTTGGTGTCATAATTATCTGATGGATTAAAAAAGATATCTTATGTTTTCCTGGGTGTTGCCAGTATAATGCACATGACTCATACTGAAGAGTCATATGCATTTAGAATTTTCTAAACCGCGGGTTTTTTTTTTTTCCTTTTCTTTTTAAACCATTCTGTTTGGTGGAGCTGAAGCTCCCTGAATTAATTTTCACAATAAGCCGTGCTGTTTCTAGGGGTTGTGTGATTGGCAGGAATGGGTGGCTTTCACATAGCACCATTTGACCCCAGCCCAAGCCCAGAGGAAGTCCTGTCTTATTAAGGAGTAACAGGCAGATTCGTGAGCGGCCAGCAGGCTTGAGTTTGGCTTCAAGGATGGTCAGAATTTGTGAATTTCGTTCCAGATGAACATCTGGGTCTTGCTGAGAAGAGAATGGGCTTTTTAATCCAGAAACTTTCATACAATTTATTTAATACACACTTTTACTTTTTTGCAGTTTGAAAACAACAGACAATAGAGAGGACGTTTAAATAGCTTACACGTGGTTACCCATTTCTCTTTGCTTGCTAGTTTCCATTTACTGTAACTGCAGAGTGAATCTTCTAAAATACGTTCTTACTTCTGATATCCTTATTAAAACAGGAAAGCCTGTGAGTATTAACTAGGTAGTTTCTATTTTCTCCTTTTTTTTTTTTTCTGGCTTCTCTCCAAACAGAGAATAGGTAAAGGAGACGAGAGAAGAGGGGAGGAGAGAGGGGACGGGGAG
>NW_016107633.1:1181577-1197931 GCF_001604975.1 Cebus imitator
TAGAGACGGGGTTTCACCATGTTGACCAGGATGGTCTCGATCTCTTGACCTCGTGATCCACCCGCCTCGGCCTCCCAAAGTGCTGGGATTACAGGCTTGAGCCACCGCGCCCGGCCGTCAAACCTTTTTTCAAAGTTCTTAGTTTCTTTGCATTGGGTTAGAACAAGTTCTTTTAATTCACAGAACTTTCTTATCATCTGCCTTTTGAAGGCTGCTTCTGTTAATGGAACACACTCGTTCTCCATCAGGCTTTGTTCCATTGCTGATGAGGAACTGTGATCCCCTGTAGAGGGAGAGGCGTTCTGATTTTGGGTATTTTCAGCCTTTTTAGGCTGTTTTCTTCCCTTCATTATAAATTTATCCATCTGTGGTCTTTATAATTACTATCTTTATAATTGGGTTTCTTAGTGGATGTCCAACTTGTTGATTGCCAGCACTAAAATCTGAGCAACCCACTGCGCCAGCCAAAACAACGGCGTTAAGATTGCTGGTGCTTTTCTGACTCTGCACCAAGAACCGCCGCACCAAGGCAGCGGCAAAACCGCCTTGCCGGCCACAAGAGTCGCAGTGGCAACCCGTGGGACTCCTCTGCTGGGAATCTCCTGGTGCGTGAGCAACAAAAATTCGTCTGAAAAGTGTGGCGTCCTCTCGTTCTCTGCGCTTTCACTGGGAGCTACAATCCTGAGCTGCTAGTGATCAGCCATCTTGGATCTCTCTCTATTTTCTCCTTTTAAAAAATGTTTCCCCTCCTTGCTATACATCAAATACAATTCGTTGTAGAAAATAAATATGGCAGGCCAGAGGCAGTGGCTCCTACCTGTAAACCCAGCACTTTGGAAGTCTGAAATGGGAAGATTGCTTGAGCCCAGGAGTTTGGGACTAGCCTGGGCAACATAGTGAGACCCTGTCTCTACCAAAAAAAAATTAGCTGGGCACAGTGGTGCATACCTGTATTCCCAGTTCCTGGGAGGCTGAAGTGGGAGGACTGCTTGAGCCCAAGAATTTGAGACTGCAGGGAGCTAGGATGGTGCCACTGCATTCCAGCCTGAGTGACAGAGCGAGCCTCTGTCTTACAACAACAACTTGTAATCTCACCTCATAGAGATTTTGTTGTAAGCACTTTTTGCTTGGAAATACACTGTACAGGCTATTTTATAATTTGTATTATTTCCATGATAATGTAATGGGAACTTTATTAAAAAGTTCTAAATTCAAGACCAGCCTGGGCAACCTAGTGAGTCCCCATTTCTAATAAAAATGAAAAAAATTAACAGTGCATGGTGGCTTACACCTGTACTCCTGACCTTTCAGGAGGCTGACGTGGGAGGGTCACTTGAGCTCAAGAGACCCAGACTGTGGGGAGTGGTGATCACGTCACTGCACTGCAGTCTGGGGGACAGAATGTGATCGTATCTTGCAACACTGCACAACATCACTTTCAATGGTTGTTTAGTATTTTTGAGTATGAATGTATATAGTTCATTTAATCAGTTTACTCTCCTGTTAACAGTGCATGAGTCAGACTAGTCACACTCTTGCCCACTGTGGGTATTATTATTTTGTCAATCTACTGCATTCATTCAATGCATAGATACTGATTGCTGACCATGTACTAGGCATGTTCTTAGTTACTGGCATAGATCAGAAAAAAAAAAAAAAAAAACCCTGATCTCATGAAACCTATGTTTTAGTGGATGACATGTATATACATGATAAATGTTATAAATAAGAAAATCCTTTAGCATTTTAGAAAGCAGAAAGTGCTCTTGTTAAAAGTGAAACAGAGCAAGTTAAAGGAGTAGGAATAAAGAGGGTTGTTGTTTTTTATTTTAAAATTTATTATAGAGGTGACGTCTCCCTATGTTGCCCAGGCTGGTCTCAAACTCCTAGGCTCAAGCAATCTTCCTGGCTCAGCCACCCAAAATGCTGGGATTATTGGTGTGAGATACTGCACCTGGCCAAGGATTGCAGTTTTAATTTTTGATTTTTTTTGAGACAGGGTCTCACTCTGTCACCTAGGCCGGAGTGCGGTGGTGTGATTTCAGCTCACGGCAACCTCCACCTCCCAGGCTCAAGATATCCTCTTTCCTCAGCCTCACAAGTAGCTGGGACTACAGGATCAGGACACCAAGCCCAGCTAATTTTTAATTTTTTTGTAGAGACAGGGTTTCACCATGTTGACCAGGCTGGTCTGGAACTCCTGGGTTCAAGAGATCCTCCCACCTTGGCCTACCCAAATGTTGGGTTATAGATATGAGCCCCTGTGCCTGGCCAAGGGTTGTAGTTTTAATGAGAGAAATCAAGGCAAGCCTAATTGAGAAGGGGGCATGGCAAGACTTGAATCAAGTTATTTGAATTTGCAATTTTATTATTACTATAGCTGATATGGTTTGGATCTGTGTTACCACCCAAATCTCACATCAATTGTAATTCCAGGGTAGGAGGTGATTGGCTCATGAGGATGGATTTCCTTTTGGTACTGTCCTCATGATAGTGAGTTCTGGAGAGATCTGGTTAAAGTGTGTGGCACCTCCCCCACCTTGCTCTTGCTCCTGCTGCCACAGTGTGAGATGCCCCCATCCCCCTTTGCCTTCTACCATGACTGAAAGCTTCCTGAGGCCTCTCCAGAAACAGAGGCTGCTATGCTTCATGTACAGCCTGCAGAACCGTGAGCCAGTTAAACCTCTTTTCTTTATAAATTACACAGCCTCAGGTATTTCTTTATAACAGTATGAGAATAGACTAATACAATCTCTAAAAGTTCTTTCATATATTTATTTATTTATTTTTTTGTGACGGAGTCTCTCTCTGTTGCCCAGGCTGGAGTGCAGTGTGCGAACTTGGCTCACTCCAGCCCCCACCTCCCGGGTTCAAGCAGTTTTTCACCCTGGGACTACAGGCATGTACCACCACACCTGGCTAATTTTTGTATTAGTCCCAGGGTGAAAAACTCAGGGTTTGCCGTGGCCTACAGGATTGAGGGTGGGGCTGAGAATGGGCCCCATGACTTCTAGAAAATGTTTCATTCATTCTCAGTTTGGGAAAATTTAAGCTATTTTACATTTCCTGAGTTATCTCCATAAACATCTGTGGAAAGCACATTTAAGATGTGGGTTGTGACCTCCAACTGGAGCCAGATATCTAGACTTCCTTTTCAGACCATGGGTCAGCAAATAGTAAATGATTTTGGCTTTGTGGGTGAAATATGATTTTTAAAAAAATGCTGCCTTGACACAGTTTTGAGGCCCTGGCTAGAGGCTGGTCACGTCTCCTTCTTAGGCAGCTGTTTAAGTCATACCTCTTGGCTGGACACTGTGGCTCATGCCTGTAATCCCAGCATTTGGGAGGCTGAGACAGACAGATTGCTTGAGCCCAGGAGGTCAAGACCAGCCTGGGCAACATGGTGGAACCCTGTCTCTATAAAAAATACAAGGAAATCAGTTGGGTGTGATGGCGCATGCCTGTAGTCCCAACTACTCGGGAGGCTGAGGTGGGAGGATCACCTGAGCCTGGAAGGTTGAGGTTACAGGGAGCCAAGATTGTGCTACTGTGTTCCAGCCTCGGTGACAGAGGGAGATCCTGTCTCAAAAAAAAAAAAAAAGTCTATACCCAAACCACCTCACCTCTCATGCTCTAGGCCACTATACACCTGCCCTAATTGCCCAGAGCCAGATATCTGCTATCTGATAGTCAGGGACAGCCCCTAAGCCCTAGAACCACTGAAATCATGCAAATTGACCAATCCTAAACCTGCTTGTCCTGCCTAACCCTTTCCTTCCCTGCTCACCGGCTCTGGTGCTTTCTCCGGGTGGCCCTGCAGGGTGTTGCTGTGTTCTCACCCAGGGGAACCGTTAGTAACAAAATGGTAACAGTCAACTCTTTTCTCAGTTTCTTCTGGGATCTGCATAAGGCCTCCTGTCCCTCACCATCCCTCACTACTCACTGTGTCGGGAGAACGGTGGGCCGTATGGCTTCAGTCAGAGCTACTCAACTCTGTCATTATAGGACCCAAACAGCCATAAACAATAGAGGAATGTGTTATGAAGGAAACGAGAATATTTCACCCCAAAAATAGACTTCTTTGGCATTTTTGAGATGATTATTCAGAGAAACTGCAGACGAGGATAGCCCTGAAAAGCTGTCTTTGGTGGGGGAGATTTGCATCTGTAGAGAAAATCTACATTAATGAAACAAACAGCCAGGATTTCTCTGAGCATCCACTTCTCCAGATCTAGGAAAGATGAGCTCACAGGAAAAAGAGACTGAGATTCTAACACCTTTAAAGGTCTGACGAAAACTTTTTCCACAGTCCACTTCTATTCTTTCTGAGAGCTGCTAGCTATAACGCTTCATCTGCATGACAAGATCACTTTGACAAGTTTTCCTTCCTTTCTTTTCCCATAACCTGCGTGCTACCTCTTCTGGAAGTCCCAAGCCCCTTATTCTTTCTGTAGCCTCAGGATGGTTCAAAAATTCCACTCAACTGTGGCTCACCCCTGTAATCCCAGCACTTTGGAAGGTCGAGGCAGGTGTATCGCTTGAGCTCAAGAGTTCAAGATCAGCCTGGGGAATATGGCAAAACTCTATCTCTGCAACAACAACAACAACCAAAATTAACCAGGTGTGGTGGCATATGCCTGTAATCCCAGCTACTCTGGAGGCTGAGGTGGGAGGAGGGTTGCTGGAGTCCGGGAGGTTGAGGCTGCAGTGAGCCGAGATGGTGCCGCTACACTGTAGCCAGGGTAATAGAATAAGATCTTGTCTCAAAAAAAAGAAAAAATAATCACTTATTCTACTCTTCTTTGAATTTTCATATTTTGTGTGACATCTCTGCATAAATGTGCATGTAATAAATTTGTTATACTTTTCTCTTGTTAACCTGCCTGTTGCTAGAGGGGATTACCCTCTTTCTGTCCCTACACTTTCAATAACATTTTATTTACAGAAATAGGTGATAGAACAGATTTGACACCCGGGCTATGGTTTACTCATACTTGCTTTAGAATCTTCTGAGAGATTTAGATTTTCTGATTTGTGGGTAATATTAAAGAGAGTTTAATCCATATATTAGTTAATGAGTACATCTTTTCAAGCTGTCACTTGGTTGACACTGAAGGACCCTTGCGAAAGCCTTAAAGGTGCTTTGTCATACTCTGTGAACTGTTTCAGCCCTGGAGCCTGTCTGTGTGGCCTTCCGTAGTGTTATACTTCATATGATTTTAGAGTGACAGTAATGGGAATGGAACTGCCAGATGGAAGGCTGACTGCGTGTGAGACCAGGCCAGATGCACTGTATTCTTCCTGACTACTTATTTTCCTAAGGACAAGTACACCTCCTCATTTTACGGATGGCAAAACCGAGGCTTAAAGAAGGCCAAGTTAACACTTTTCGTAAGTGGTGGAGGCTGCAGTCAATCTTGGTAGTTTAACTTAAAAGATCACTTTCCTACCCACGTTATGCAATCACATTTCTGTGATGCCCTTATCTCCTTTAGAGCTTGCTAAAGCCATCCTTTAAACATGCCTATTGGCGTCAATAAAATTTTTTTTTCTTGAAGTAGAGTCTGGCTCTGTTGCCCAGGCTGGAGTGCAATAGCACAACCTCAGCTCACTACAACCTCTGCCTCCTGCGTTCAAGCGATTTTCCTGCCTCAGCCTCCCAAGTAGCTGGGATTACAGGCACCTGCCACCACACCCGGCTGATTTTTGTATTTTTAGTAGAGTCGGGGTTTTGCCCTGCTGGCCTGGCTGGACTCGAATTCCTGACCTCAGGTGATCCACCACCTTGGGCTTCCCAAATGCTGGGATTACAGGTGTGAGCCACTGCGCCTGGCCCAGTGACAAATTATTTAATACAGTATTCCTTTTGTTAAATAACTTTTAATTTTAAGGATTCCCCAAACAGAGAGATATACTTTTTTTTTTTTCCATAACTGGATGTTGCGTACAGGAACAGGATAGATTCTTGTGTTCATTTTAGTTCACAACAGAATATATCAGTTGGCTGGAATTGTTAATTCTCTCTTGGGGGAAATCAAGTGCCCAAGGCAGTGATTGATCAATCAGTAAATCTTTAGTGGGTCTGGTAAATCAAGTGTCACACATATGTCAACCTTTTCTCCAGAGTATAGATTTTACCCAGGTCAAGTGTGTTTCTTCCCTTCCATCATTTTCTCCTTCAAAATTGCAATATATTAAGGTATTTAAACAAATCCTTAAGATTGCAAGGTTTTTCTTTCTTTCCTTCTTTCTTTCTTTTTCCTTTTCTGAAAGATAGCATAATGGATCATGCTTTTTCCAGCGATTTCAGGGGAAGAACTCAGTTGTTTGCATATTTGCATTTCAACCTCTAACCTCTCCTGAGGACAAATGGCTGTCTGACGCTGGAGCCCAGAGGCACAGCGCTGGGACTGGATTAAGCCTCTGAATGCTGACTAGTTTTCAGCAGCATTCCCAGCGTGTGTGAAGAATGTGTTTGTAGCTGGGAGGCAAACAGAACATCCAAAGCCGAGCAAGAATTTTGAAAAATAGTTGTCTTATGTATAAATGTATTTTTGCTCTTAGTGTTTTCTTCTTGCCTATTTCATTATTCCAGATTTCTGCTTTCTTTTAAAATAGCTCTGTTGTGTTTGATATTCTCATAATATTCGCTCAAGTTTTGGTCACTTGATGTTTTTCAAAATGTTCTTTTTTTTCCCCTTTATCATTTCAACACCCAGCCATGGATAAGTGGCTCAGATATTTCTCCCCCCACCCCCATAGAGGATACCTGGTGACTTCCACACAAGACGTCTGCATGGCCTTCGCTCTTCACAAATCAGGGCCTGGTTGGAAGCTTTGGCAGGTACTGAGGGCGACAGCTTAGGTTTGTAGCTCTTATAATAGGAACAGCAAGGCTTTGGGCTGTGGATTTATTTCTCTTAACAGTTCAAGTTATCATTGTGCCTGCGTTTAGGGCCAAAGAAATGAATTCTCTTAACTGGCTCTTTATTCTTTTAGCGAAGAAACATATATTGTAGAAGTGTGAGTTCTGTTTGGGTAGAAAAACCAAACTAATTTATGCATTGACACATTGACTTAAAGGGTCCCCAGTAGCAATTTGTTGAGAATCTCCTTTTTCCAGACTGTCAGTGGGGAAGGCAAGGCATGACTCAGTGAAGTAAAATCTGGTTCCTGTTCTCAGGAGCTCAAGGTACAAATGTAGAATAAAGAGAATGCCAGCAAACTTACCTATCAGTGAAAGCATCCAGTTTGAGAGACTGTGGACTGGAGAGCATTGAAGGTTGAGCCTTAAAAGATTGGTGGCATTGGCTGGGCACGGTGGCTCACACCTGTAATCCCAGCACTCTGGAAGGCTGAGGTGGGCGGATCATCTGAGGTCAGGAGTTTGAGGCCAGCTTGGCCAACATGGTGAAACTCTGTCTCTCCTAAAAATGCAAAAATTAGCCTGTCGTGGTGGCAAGTGCCTGCAATCCCAGCTACTCGGGAGGCTGAGGTAGGAGAACTGCTTGAACTGGGAGGTGGAGATTGCAGTTAGCCGAGATCGAGCCACTGTACTCCAGCCTGTCAGAGCGAGACTCCATCTCAAAAAAAAAAATGGTGGCATTTTAACAATGTAGCTGTATTTGTCATTGCTGTAAAAGAGTGTGTGTGTGGGTTTATCTGTGTCCGTCTGTCTTTGCCTGTCCATGTCCTTTGGGGAATAATTTGCTATTCACTTCATCTGGCACAGTGTATGGGAGAAATGGGACATGATTTTCTAAAACTAATTTAAATTTAAGACTCATAACTCATCAGGTCTTTAGGAGAATGGCAATGTATATATTCCTTTTACATGCATTAAAATTAGATCCTTATCTGTAGGGAGATGATTAAATTTATTATAAAGTTAATGTCAAATCCATTGTTAGCTTTTTTGTAAGTTGAAATGTGACTGACACATAACGAGTTCTGTGTTGTAATTCTTAAAGATAGTTGCAATAATACTGCCCTCGAGGTCAGTGTCTTGCTGCAGTTAAATTCATTACACAGCCTGTACCTTCTAAATTTCTTTATTAATTATTTGCCTGTACTTTTAAACTGGGAATTTATCACCTATTTTAGGCCAAACATCAGGATTAGCAGCAAGCAGTCTTAACTGTTTTGTGGTTTTTTTGAGGGGTAACTTCAATTTGCTGTTTCAATGAGCTAAAATATTTCACTAAAAGTGTAAGGAATGGCCAGGTGCAGGGGCTCACGCCTATAATCCCAGCAGTTTGGGAGGCTGAGGTGGGTGGATCACTTGAGCCCAGGAGTTCAAGACCAGCCTGAGCAACATGATGAAATCCTGTCTTTATAAAAAATACAAAATTAGCCAGGCATGGTGGGGCACACAACTGTAGTCCCAGCTACTCGAGAGGCCGAGGTGGGAGAATCACTTGAGCTTGGGAGGGATTATTTTTTCTCATCATTATAACGAAACAAAGTGATTTGAGGACTGGCTGTACTTTATGAAGTTGGGGTTCATTTACACTGAGCATCTCACCACTTTGTTTCCTCTTCACCCCTTCTTGCATCTCTGACATTCCATGTGGAATCATTTTCTTTCTGCCTAAAATATGTACTTAAAATGTTCATTAGTTCAAGTCTGCTGATCCTGAAATCTCGCCATCTTCATTTATCTAAAATGTCTTTCTTTGAAGTTTATTTTTTATTTTGATTTTTTCATTTTGGCATAATTTCAGAATTATAGAAAAGTTGTAAGATTAATACCAAAAAATCCCCAATATGCTTTACTGCTCAGCTGCTCGAGTAGCTGGGACCACAGGTGTGTGCCACCACATCCAAATAATTAAAAGAAAATTTTTTTTTGGCTGGGCATGGTGGCTCATGCCTGTAATTCCAGCACTTTTGGAGGCTGAAGTGGGAGGATCACTTGAAGTCAGGATTTCAAGGCGAACCAAGGCAATATGGTGAAACCCTGTCTCTACTAAAAAATACAAAATTAGCCGAGTGTGGTGGCACATGACTGTAATCCCAGCTACTCGGGAGGCTGAGGCAGGAGAATCACTTGAATCCAGGAGGTGGAGGTTGCAGTGAGCTGAGATTGTGCCGCTGCCATCCAGCCTGGTTGACAGAGCAAGACTCTGCCTCAAAAAAAAAAAAAAAAAGGCTGGATATGGTGGCTCATGCCTGTAATCCCAGCACTTTGGGAGGTTGAGGCAGGAGGATCACATGGGGTCAGGAATTTGAGACCAACCTGGACAACTTGGTGAAACCCTGTCTCTACGAAAAATACAAAAATTAGTTGGGCATGGTGGCACACACCTGTAATCGCAGTTACTCAGGGGACTGAGGCAGGAGAATCACTTGAAACTGTGGAGGCTGTAGTGAGCTGAAATTGTGCCACTGCACTCCAGACTGGGTGACAGAGTGAGACTCTGTCTCAAAATAAATAAATAAATAAATGAAATAAAAATTATTATTTTTTTTTGTAGAGATAGGATCCTACTATGTTACCTAGCCTGGTCTCAAGCTCCTGGGCTCAAGCAATCTTCCTGCCTCAGCCTCCCAAAGTGCTGGGATTACAGGCATGAGCCACTGTGCCTGGCTAATACATTTGTTTTTATCTTTTCTGTTTCTCTGTCTTCATGGATATATAGTCATGTGTTGCTTAACTTAATTAATGCAAGGTTGGCCATGTGGGAGACTGGAGTTATCACTGAAATCAGTCTCCCCAAAGGCTCAGAGATTAGGGTTTTGCAGGGATAGATAATTTGGTGGGCAGGTGGCTAGGGATACCTTCTCTTAATGAAAGGGATAACTTCTGAGGAATGTGTCATTAGGAGTCTTTGTCATTGTGAGAACATCATAGAGTGGACTTACACAAACCTAGGTGGTAGGTTCCACACCTAGGCTCTATGGTACAACCTAGTGCCCCAAGACTCTAAGCCTGTACAGCATGGTACTGTACTGAATGCTTAGGCAACTGTAACACAATGGTAAGTATTTATGTATCTAAACATATCTAAACCTAGCAAAGTTACAGTAAAAATGTGGTCTGTCATTGACTGAAACATTGCATATGGTGCATGACTATGTACACACATGTTCATGCCTGCACACATACATGTACACACACCACTGTAACTGTATTCTTTCTAATTATTATCTTCTGGGGAGTACACAGAGGCTCTGCTCAAACTTTTCCTTACTTGTTTTAGGCTGTTGCTCACTCTTGCCTGAATCAACTGTTACTGTTAAGCCCCTCACAGGCCAGGCATGATGGCTTATGCCTGTAATCCCAGCACTTTGGGAAGCTGAGTTGGGTGTTCAGGAGTTCAAGATCAGCCTGACCAACGTGGTGAAACCCCGTCTCTACTAAAAATATTTAAAAAATTAGCTGGGTATGGTGGCATGCGCCTGTAATCCTAGCTACTCAGGAGGCGGAGGCAGGAGAATCTCTTGAGCCTGGGAGGTGGAGGTTGCAGTGAGCTGAGCTCTCACCACTGCACTCCAGCCTGGGTGACAGAGCGAGACTCTGTCTCAAAAAAAAAAAAAAAAAAAAGCCCCTCACATGGAAACTTTCTAATTCCATCATTCTTTCTCTATGTATTAAGTGTATTTATGCTGTTTATTTATTTATATCCATTTATTAGTCCATTCTCACATTGCTATAAAGAAATACCTGAGACTGGGTAACTTATAAAAAGGAAAGAGGTTTACTTGGCTCACAGTGCTGCAGGCTGTACAGGAGGCATGATGCTGCCATCTTCTTGGCTTCTGGGGAGGCCTCAGGAAGCTTACAATCATGGTAGAAGGTGAAGGGGGAGCAGGCACATCTTACTTGGCAGGAGCAAGAGCAAGAAAGAGAGTGAGAGAAGAGGTGCTATATTTTTAAACATCCAGATCTAACAAGAGCTCAATCACTATCACAAGAACAGCACCAAAGGGCTGGTACTAAACCATTCATGAGAAATGGACCTCCTTGATCCAATCGCCTCCCACCAGGCCCTACCTCCGGCATGGGAGATTATAGTTTGACATGAGATTTGGGTAGGGAGACAGATCTAAATCATATCATTCAGTGTATATTCATAGAATCTTACTTCATGTAAAAGCTTCTCATTCTTTATTATAAATGTTATTTATTTTGATGCTCAGATTCTGCCAGATCTGGCCAGTGGAAACTCCACCAAATTGGTTCCTGTGTCCTTTTGACATGTCCGTATCATCTTTGAGGACTTCCTTATGGTCTTCTTTCCTTTTTTGCAGTAATACACACACACACACACACACACACACACAACATTTTATATGCCTCTTGTATATATGTACGTATCTAAGCATAGATATGTATATATATGTATCTAAGCATAGATACGTACATATATGTATCTAAGCATAGATACGTACATATATGTATCTAAGCATAGATACGTATATATATATAGAACTTTACATATATGCACACATACACATGTATGCATATATTATATATAACATTATATACGCCTCCTCTACATATATATGTATTTAAGTGTGTATACATATATATGTACATATATAAACATTATATGTGTCTCCCGTACAGTCTGAAGAACCAGTGTGTGTGTGTGTGTGTGTGTGTACATGTACATATAGCTGCAAAAAAGGAAAGAAGAAAGGAATTCTTCAAAGATGATATAGGTATGTCCAAAGGATGAAGGAACCAGTTTGGCGAAGTTGCCACTGGCCAGATCTGGGAGAATTTGAGCATCAAAATGAATAATAATAATAAAGAATGATGAGCTTTTATATAAAGATTCTATGAATATATATACATACATGTATGATATATATGTATAAATAACATAAAATTGTTACTTTAGCAATTTTTTTGTTTTGAGATAGTCTCGCTTTGTCACCCAGGCTGGAGTGCAGTGGCATAATCTCAGCTCACTGCAACCTCCACCTCCTGGGTTCAACTGATTTTCCTGCTTCCACCTCCCAAGTAGCTGGGCTTACAGGCACCCGCCACCATGTCTGGCTAATTTTTGTATTTTTTTTAGTAGAGGTGGGTTTTCACCAGGCTGCTCAGGCTTGTATTGAACTCCTGACCCCAGGTGATCCACCCGGCTCCGCCTGCCAAAGTGCTGGGATTATAGGCATGAGCCACCACACCCAGCTACTTTAACAATTTTTAAGTGTACAATTCAGTGGCATAAATTACATTCACAATGTGTGCAACAATTACCTCTGTTTCCAAACATCTTTTTCACCTTCAATAGAATCTCTGTGCCTATTAAGCAATACTGTCCCATTCTCCCATCTCCACAGCCTGTCTTTCTGTGTCTATGAGTTTGCCTATTCTAGATATTCCAAACAAGTGGAATTATACAATATGTGTCCCTGTATGTCTACCCTGTTTTATTCAGCATGTTTTCAAAGTTTATCTATGTTGAAAATACATATCAGAACTTTACTGTTTTTTATGCCCAAATAATATTCCATTGCATATGTAGACCACATTTTGTTTATCCTTTTATCTGTTGATGGACACTTGGGTTGCTTCTTCATTTTGGTCCCTGTTTTCTTCTAAGGATTTTATAGTTGTAGCTCACACAAGTAGGTCTCTGCTCCATTTGGAGTTAATTTTTGCATGTGATGTGAGGTAAGGGTCTAATTTCATTCTTTGCACGTGAATATCCAGTTTTATCAGCACCATTTGTTAAAAAGATTGTCTTTTCCCCATTGAACGGTCTTGGCATCCTTGTTGAAAATCAGTTGATCGTATATGATTTATTTCTGGGCTCTCTATTCTGTTCTGTTGGTTTGTATGTCTGTCCCGATGCCAGCATTGCACTGTTTTGATTCCAGTAGTTTTGAAATCAGAAAGTATGAGGTATTTAAATAGCCAAAATAATATTGAAAAAAGAAAAACTGGCCAGATGTGGTGGGCTCAGGCCTGTAATCCTAGCACTTTGGGAGGCTGAAGGGGGAGGATCGCCTGAGCTCAGGAGCTTGAGGACACCCTGGGCAACATAGTGAGACCCCATCTCTACAAAGAATACAGAAGTTCTTGGCTACTTTAGAAGTGAAAGCCGAATTAAAAAAAAAGAAAAGAAATAAAAAAGAATACAAAGATTAGCTGGGCGTGGTGGTGCATGCTTGTAGTCCCAGGTACTTGGGTGGCTGAGGTGGGAGGCTGGCTTGAGCCCAGGAGCAGAGGTTGCAGTGAGCTTAGATCACTCCACTGAACTCCAGCTTGGGCAACAGAACCAGACTCTATCTCAAAAAAAAAAAAAAAAAAAAAGTAGAAACGGGAAACCAGTAGTGCAAATAGGTAGGGAGGGATTTAAAATAGTGATGTCAGTTGTGTAATCAAAAACAAGCCCTGACTTGTAGTGTTCACTGGTTCCGTAGGGGAAATACTCCCACCATGGACAATTTCAAGCTATTTTAGGTTGATGCAAAAGTCATCATGGTCTTAGCCATTATTTTGAATAGCAGAAACTGCAATGACTTTTGCACCAACCTAATACCAGTGGTTGAACTCACCAAACTTCCTGGTATTTAACAACGATCTGTTGCACATTGATGCCAGCCAGTTCGCTGGCATCACCAATGGGCTAAAAGCTCGAGCTCTGATGTCAGAAAGTTTTCTCTGAAAATCTGAGGACTGTCTGTAAGACATATAATATTAAACGGTATAATAAATAGTCCAGCTTAAAAGCCTGCAAAGAGAGTGGACATGAACTTGATTACCATCAGTAAAACTCAGTTGTCAGGTTGACCTGAATCCTTCAGAATTCAGCATTCACTATGTTCACACAAACTATCTGTTAATATGACAGTTTCCCAAGAGAACCCTTTCTTGTTTTATCTTGGAAATTGAGGCATACTAATTTGTTAGCAATGACAAAGTAATCTTTGAGCACAGATAATTCATAGACACTTTTGTTTTAATTAAGAAAAAGTACATTGAGTCAAGCTGTTGTTATGGGATATTTTTGTTTTATTAAAATTAATTTTGCCAGACTCAAAATTAATTTCATGTTTGTATTTTAAGTGCCTGTCTTTGTCATATTGGAAACTGGAAATGCATGCCTGTTTTAAAACAGTAAAATGAATTTACCTTAGACAATGCAAAAATATTGATTTCATATTTCTTTAAAAATTTTGCTACCAGAAAACTTAAAATGACACACGAGCTCACATTGTATTTCTATTGAACAGCAATGATCTAAGGATGTATTTTAGATAAAAGTAAAATCATCCCAGCTGAAAGTCTGAAGAAGAAAGGAAGAGTAAGAAAAATTGTAAGTATGTGTGTAAACCCAGACAAACATGCTTATGTACAGAATAATAAGGGCTTAAGGGTTAATGTAATCCCAACACTTTGGGGGACCAAGGCAGGTGTATCACTTGAGGTCAGAAGTTCGAGACCAGCCTGGCCAGCATGGCCAAACACTGTCTCTACTTAAAATATAAAAATTAGCTGGGCGTGGTGGCACATGACTGTAATCCCAGCTACTCCAAAGGCTGAGGCAGGAGAATTGCTTGAACCTGGGAGATGGAGGTTGCAGTGAGCCAAGATCAGGCCACTGCACTCCAGCCTGGGCAACAGAGTGAGACTCTGTCTCAAATAAATAAAATAAAATAAAATAAAAATGTATTACAGCAATAGCCTATAAGTCTGGCATGGAGTAATTAGGTTAAAGTGATCTGAAGTCCTGTGTTGTTTCAGACGAGGGTTAATACATAGACCAAGTTAACACTGGATAAGTTAGTTGTGCATGTTGAAATTTCTAGGGTTACTTTTAAAAGAACATAGAGTCTATAATTGCCTAACTAGTAGAGGAAAACAATGGAATGAGAAGATAGGAAACAGATCTCTGCAAAAGGCAAGAATGGAGAGAAAAAGCGTTGATAGTGGGAATAAATGTATTTATATACAAAATTACAGTTAGATGTGAATAGAATGAATATTCCAGTAGAAAAACAAAAGTCAGCCAGGCGTGGTGGCTCACACCTATAATCCCAGCACTTTGGGAGGCTGAGGTGGGCAGATCATGAGGCCAGGAGTTTGAGACCGACCTGGCCAATATGGTGAAACCCCGTCTCTATTAAAAATACAAAAATTAGCCCGGCATGGTGGCGTGTGCCTGTAGTCCCAGCCACTTGGGAGGCTGAGGCACAGGACTCGCTTGAACTCAGGAAGCAGAGGTTGCAGTGAGCAAAGATCATACCACTGCACTACAGCCTGGGCGACAGAGTGAGACTGTGTCTCAAAAAAAAAAAAAGAATAGCAGGGTCAGAAGGTGTTCTAATCTTCAGGTTTACTTGACATTTTCGGATCATCTTCTGATGTAATCGTGTCCCATGTCTTGAAGTAGTGAAGTTTATGCTCCCATGTCTTGAAGTAGTGAAGTTTGCTCTAAGGGTGATGGGAGGCCATTGCAGGGCTTCTGTGGGAGAATGATGATATGATCTGATTATAAAAAGGATGCCGGGCGCAGTCACTCACACCTGTAATCTGAGCACTTTGGGAGGCTGAGGCGGGCAGATCACCTGAAGTCAGCAGTTTGAGAACAGCCTGGCCAATATGGTGAAACCATATCTCTACTAAAAATACAAAAATTAGCCAGGCATGGTGGTGCACACCTGTAATCCCAGCCACTTGGGGGGCTGAGGCAGGAGAGAATCACTTGAACCCAGGAGGCGGAGGTTGCAGTGAGCCAGATTGCACCACTGTGCTTTAACCTGGGCAACAGAGTGAGAATCCATCTGAAAAAAAAAAAAAAAAAACCCAAAAAT
Organism: Cebus imitator; assembly: GCF_001604975.1. Lineage (NCBI taxonomy): Eukaryota > Metazoa > Chordata > Mammalia > Primates > Cebidae > Cebus > Cebus imitator. The sequence goes on from NW_016107633.1 coordinate 1,197,355, forward strand.
AGAACAAAACAAAACTCTGGCTGCTTTCTTGGAGCCTGGGGGTGGTGAGTAGGGAGGAGGTGACAATCACAAAGCTATTGTAGAGGTCCAGGTGAAAGACAGTCGTGCCTGGAAGGGGGTCAGGGGGTAATCTTTGTGGAGATGGTGATACATCATGGTGGGATTCAGGATGTGCTTTGAAGGTAGAGGTCATAGAGCTTGTTGATGAATTGGAGATGGGGAGTGATGGATGGCTCCCAGTGTTAAGTCTCATCAGTGAAATGGGGAAGACTGGAGAAGTGAATTGGGGGGCATTGAGAGTTGTTTTAATCAAATGGAATTTGAAATACCTATTAGGCATTGTATTAGTCCGTTTTGTGTTGCTATAAAGGAATATCTGAGACTAGGTAATTGATAAATTGATTTCTTTGGCTCACAGTTCTGCAGGCTGCACAAGCATGGTGCAGCATTTCCTTGGCTTCTGGTGGGGCCTCAGGAAGCTTCCATTCATGGTGGAAGGGAAGGGGCAGCAGATGTGTCACATGGCAAAAGAGAAGGCAAGAGAGAGGGGAGGAGGTGTCAGGCTCCTTTTTTTTTT
>NW_016107633.1:1198026-1210758 GCF_001604975.1 Cebus imitator
GAGTCTCCCTCTGTGGCTGGGCTGGAGTGTAGTGACATGATCTCCGCTCACTGCAACCTCCTCCTCCTGCGTTCAAGTGATTCTCCTGCCTCAGCCTCCTGAGTAGCTGGGACTACAGGCGTGCAGCACCACACCCAGCTAGCTTTTGTATTTTTAGTAGAGATGAGGTTTCACCATGTTGGCCAGGATGGTCTTGATGTCTTGACCTTGTGATCTGCCCCCCTTGGCCTCCCAAAGTGCTGGGATTACAGGTGTGAACCACTGCATCTGCCCGCCAGGCTCCTTTAAACAACCAGCTGAATCCATTGTTACCTGAGTCAACGTGAACTAATAGAGTGACAACTCACTAATTACAGCAAGGATAGGACCAAGCCATTTATGAGGGATCCACCCCCATGACCCAAACACCTCCCACCCAGCCCCACCTCCAACATGAGGGATCACATTTCAACATGCGATTTGGAGGAGACACACATCCAAGCCAGATCACACATAAGTAAAAATGCAGCATCTGTGGGTTGCTAGGCATGCATGGAGCTCAGGGGAACAGGAGGGGCTGGACAGATACGTGTGAGGTACTCAGAGTAGAGGTGGCATTTAAAGCCAGCGGATGAAATCCCCAGGTGTTGGGGGATGACAAGATGTCTTCAGACTGAGCCCTGGGGAACTCCAACAGTTAGGAGCTTCGAAGGGGAAGAGGGTTGAGCAAAGGAAACAGAGAGGCAAAGGTCCTTGAAAATGGAAATAAAATCAGGTGAGCATGGTGAGCCAGCAGCTGCAGGGAGATAGTGTTTTAAGAAGAAAGGAGCAATCACTGCATCAAATGTGGCTGATAGGCAGAATTGAGCTCTGAGGATAGACCTGAATCTTCTAAACTCTGGTTACTTTTTGTTTTTGATTTTCCTTATGTTGACACCTTAATTGTAGGCTCTTGCATCTGTTAATATTCTTGAGGTGGGGGAGGGAATTGAAATCCATCCCTCAACTCCCATCCATTCTAAGTGTATCATTAGACCTAGAATGAAAAAGATTAAGGAATTAAAAAGTGCTGGGGGCTTTGTATCTGTTGGTAGCCATTTAACCTACCCCATCGTGGCATCCTGGTGTCAAGCAGCTGTGTATATTTTTTAAAAAGCCCATCTGAATGCTCCAGAGGGCTTTTTATATCATGAGTTAGAACTGCCTACAAGATCTGATTGGCCCAGTTCCACAAAGAGGGTTCCAATAGGTTTTAAAGCCTTCTGTCTCATTTCTTTGTGCATTTGTTATTAGCTCAGTAAATAATAAATAGAGGAATTACCCAGTCACTAATTTGCTTTTTTATCAAGTAGAATTCATGTTTTAATAAATTGCCATTTTGTCTTATTGAACATGTGCTATAATATGCCTGTAATTCAAACATAAAACTATTTTTATTATAGTATTTGTTTCTTTACCCATACATATGTTCTTCAGCTATGGTTTTTGCCAGGATGTTTGTTCATTTATTGCTTTTCTTGTTCAATTCTTGTGATGTCTTCTAAGTAAAATGTTTGCTTTCTTCTGGAATTATTACATTAAAAAATTAATATTTATTTATTTTTCTCTGATCACAAGAGTAATAAATGATGCCCTTTTAAGATTCCTGAATTTGCTTCCTTTTTTTTTTTTGATGAGTAATGTTCTTTTTGCCACTGTCTTGTTTTTGGACAATGTTGCCTTTTTAATAACTACTTCTGTTTTTAAAAAGTATTGAGTTGAGCCATATGAAGTTGCTGATGCTTGGCAATTTTTGGCCACACAAATGGTGATTTCAAATAGTTCAACCTCTTGTTAGCTTTAGTAATCATTCTACAACTTACTTATTTGGCCTTTTTTTTTTTTTTTTTTTTTTNTTTGAGAGAGGGTTTCACTGAATCATCCAGGCTGGAGTGCAATGATACGATCTTGGCTCACTGTAACCTCTGTCTCCTGGGCTCAAGTGATATTCTCACCTCAGCCTCCTGGGTAGCTGAGTCTACAGGTGTGCACCACCACACCCAGCTAATTTTGTTTATTTTATGATAGAGACGGAGTCTCACTATGTTGCCCAGCCTGGTCTCAAACTCTTGTGCTCAAGCAATCCTCCTGCCTTGGCCTCCCAAAGTGCTGGGATTACAAGCATGAGCTGCTACACCTGGCCCAGCTACATAATTTTTAGGGCCTCATGTAAGATGAAATTGTGGGTCCTCTTGTTTAAAAATTAAGAATTTCAAGACAGGGATAACAGAGCCCTTTGAAGTGCCATGATGTGTGTGGCTGTGCAGGCCATATGTCCATGAAGCTGGTTCCAAGCTTGGGAATTGGAGACCTTGGCAGGCCTCGCACTTAGGATGTGATGGACCTATGTTCAATCCAGGGCTGCAGACCCCCAGGGTCGACTTGTCTAGCTGCTCTGCAGCACTGTTGTAATCTTCTGACTGGTCTCTCTCTGGTCTTGCTCTACTCCATCTAACCAAGACTGATCTTTTTATTTTCTATTTATTTATTATATATTTTTCTTTGAGACAGAGTCTCTGCCTGTCACCCAGGCTGGAGTGCAGTGGCACGATCTTGGCTCACTGCAACCTCTGCCTCCCAGGTTCAAGCGATTCTCCTGCCTCAGCCTCTTGCATAGCTGAGATTATAGGAGCATGCCAACATGCCCAGCTAATTTTTTTGTATTTTTAGTAAGGCCGGGGTTTTACCATATTCTCCAGGCTGGTCTTAAACTCCTGTGATCCACCCACCTTGGCCTCCCAAAGTGCTGGGATTACAGGCATGAGCCACCTCACCTGGCAGAGCAATTGTTTTAAAACTGAAATCTGACCACAGCACTCTGGTTCGGGGGAAACCTCTTCTCTGCTGCTGCCTTTGAATGAAGTCTAAGCCCCTTACACAGAATCTGAGTCTTGCCATCAGGGCCTACTCTCTCAGATCCTTCCCATGTGCACCATTCACATGGTTTGGTTGTCCCGACCAGCTTGATGATCCACGTGCATTTTCTTTTTTTTGAAACAGTCTCACTCCATTGCCCAGGCTGGAGTGCAGTGGCATGATCTTGGTTCACTGCAGCTTCTGCCTTCCAGGTTCAAGCAATTCTCTTGCCTCAGCCTCCCGAGTAGCTGGGAATACAGGTGTGCACCACCATGCCTGGCTAATTTTTGTACTCTTGGTAGTGATGGGGTTTCGCCATGTTGGCCAGGCTGGTCTCGAACTCTTGACCTCAGTTGATCTACCCGCCTTAGCCTCCCAAAGTTCTTGGATTACAGGCATGAGCACTGTGCCCAGTCTCGACATACTCTTTCTTTTTTTTTTTTTTTTTTTTTAATTTTTTTTAGTAGAGACAGGGTTTCACCATGTTGACCAGGATGGTCTTGATCTCTTGACCTCGTGATCCACCTGCCTCGGCCTCCCAAAGTGCTGGGATTACAGGCGTGAGCCACCGCGCCCGGCCTCGACATACTCTTTCATGCCTTCTTGGTTTTTCCTTTGCTAGTCTCTTCCCCTGCCACCCCCGCCAACTTCCTAGCAAACTTATAATCACTCTTGAATACCATTTGAATACCCAAATGGATAGTACCATTTCTTTTGGTCTGAAGCTTCTTTGAATTACTCTAGCAGAGTTGGCACTTTCCCACTCTGTGCCATCAATATCTTTAAATCATGTATGTTTAGGTGGTTACTGCAGTATATGACAATCATTTGTTTTTATTTATTTATTTTTGAGACAGGGTCTCAATTTTTCACCCAGGCGGGACTGCAGTGGTGCGGGTTTGGCTCAGTGCAGCCTGGAACTCCCAGGCTCAAGTGATCCTGCCACCTCAGCCTCCCAAGTAGCTGGTACTACAAGGTACATGCCACCATGCCTGGCTAATTTTTAAATTTTTTGTAGAGGCGGAGTTTCACCATGTTGCCCAGGCTGGTCTTGAACTCCTTAGCTCAAATGATCTGTCTGCCTTGGCCTCCCAAAGTGCTGGGGTTACAGGTGTGAGCCGCCACCGCACCCAGCCATTTGTTTTTTACGTCTGTCTTTCCTAGTGAGCTTGTTATAGGCAGGAATGTCTTTTAAATTTTATTTTATTTTTAAATTTTTATAGACAGGGTATTGCTCTGTTGTCCAGGCTGGAGCACAGTGGTGTGATCATAGCTCACTGCAGTCTTGACCTTCGGGACTCAAGTGATCCTCCTGCCTAGCCTTCTAAGTAGCTGTGATTACAGGCACACGTCACAATGCCTGTCTAATTTTTAATTTTTTTGTAGAGATGGGTCTTGCTATGTTGCTCAGGCTGGTTTTGAACTCCAGTGATCCTGTCACCTTGGCCTCCCAAAATGTGTGGATTACAAGTGTGAGCCACTGCACTCAGCCAACATTGTCTAGTTTTGTGTCCTCTGTGCTTAATCCAGGGCTTGACACGGGGCATGTGTTGGATCAGTGCTAATTGTGTTGACTTAAATTCAGGACTGGTGAAAGCAGTGTAATGTACGATAGTGTAATGCGACTAGGGAAGGAGTTGAGGGGAATGGCTGTTGGTTATAGACCCAGAGTTTCACCAGGTTACCTGCCTGAAAAGATGAGGTTAGATGGGTACTTCTAAGTGACAGGCTGTGTGTGACTGTGCGAGTTGCATGACCATGAAGCTGGTCTCGAGATCAGGAATCTGAGACAGAGTAAAGGCCAGTGAAGGCCCCACACTTAGGACGTGATAGACTCCCATCCAAGGCCGTGGACTCCCAAAGCTGATTTATCTAGCCACCCTCTAGCTCGGATGTAATCCCCTGATGTGTCTCTCTCTGGTTTTGCCCTGTTTGTATTCATCTGGAATATCTAGAACCAAAGACAGGTGTGAACGGGAAGGGCCAAACCTTTTGCTTCTGTGAGGTCCTACCTGATCACAGCACATGAGCCTGTCAGCACCTGGTGTGGCCACTGGAGAGATTATTGGAAGCTCCTGTCCCTCAAGGTCTTGACTTTATGATGATGCAAAAGTGATCCTTGTTCAGTAGAAGCCATACTTTGAGTACTCGTACAACCAGAGGGGAAGAGAAGATACTAGTTACTCAAATGTGGGAGCAAATTATTTTCCTTTTTTTCTCTCTTAGATAATTAATTATTCAAAAAGATTTCCAGCTGTATGTAAATAGTTGATATAGCACCTAAATAGAAAATATAAAAAACAATGGGTTTGCTAAATAGACCTAAATAATTAGCAGTCTAGTCGGTATTTTTAGGAATATTATTTTTTGGTTTTATAGAGAAATAATTTACAACTTCCTCCTCTGCTAAGACTACTGTAAACATACACTCTGGTGACTCAGACATTGTCACAAGCCTCAGAGCATGGATCCTTCTGGCGGAGAAAAGGTAACATCATTTTTCTTTAAGAATTTTTTATATGGGTCCTTTGTAATCCTATCCTAGGAGGATTTCTGCCCTTTCTATGAGCTTCTTTCTCTGGAAAGCATTTTCTTGAAAAGGTGTTCGTTCCTAAAATAGATCATATCTGTGTAGAAAACCCTTACCAAACTTTTATGACATTTTGATTTTGAAGATTAGTCTTTCTCTAGTTCCTGAAGAGATGTGGACTTTTGTCTTTCTCCCATTGCTATGTGTCACATGGGCTATTTCCCAGGGCACCTGGCTTTGGTGGTGTGTCTGGCACGCTTAGGGTAGTGCTTTGGAAGGACATGAATGGTGGTTTTTGTTTCCCGTCTCTCTTGAGATAGGTGCTGGTCTGAGTGCAGTGACCCTTTTCTCTGTTTTCATATTCAGAAGGTCCTTGACATACATTGGTTCAACTTAAGATTTTTTGACTTTACGGTGATGCAAAAGTGATCATCATTCGGTAGAAGCCATACTTTGACTACTCGTACAACTATTCTATTTTTTCACTTGCAGTACAATGTTCAGTAACTTCTATGAGATATTCAGCACTAAACTTTATTATAAAACTGCCTTTTTAGATGATTTTGCCCAATTGTAGGCTAATGGAAGTGTTCTGACCGTGTTTAAGGTTGGCAAGGCTAAGCTGTGTTGTTCAGTAGGTTAGATGTGCTAAATGCATTTCTGGCTTATGATATTTTCAACTTTTGATGGATGGGCTTGTCAGGATGCGACCCTGTCGTAAGTGGAGCAACATCTGCATTTAGTTTCTCTGTAGTTCTTTTTTGCTGTTGTTGTTCTCTCTCTCTTGCTCTCTTTTCCTTTCTCTGTCTCTGTCTCTCTTGATATTCCCTTTGGTGTTTAGAAAGGCTTGGAGTTTTGTCTCCTAATGGTTATCTTTATGGTAATTTTTTACATAATAACCTAAATACCACCTGCCTACCTATTTTGATACCGTGTTGGCTTCCCTATCATTAGCAAGGTTTTAAATAGCTTGTAATTCTTCCCCTCCCTTTCTTCTCTTTAGCATCTAATTAAAATAAAATTGGTTTACTCTCAGTTAATATCAACAAGACAATCAACAAAGTTTTATTATTATTATTTTTATAATAGATGGGGGTCTCACTCTGTTGCCCAGGCTGGAGTGCAGTGGCACAATTATGGCTCACTGCAACCTTGAACTCCTGGGCTCAAGTGGTCCTCCCACCTCAGCCTCCCAAGTAGCTGGGACTACAGGTGTGTGCCACCACACCCAGCTTGAGTTTATCCTTCTTTACTTTCTCTCCCCTATTTTTGATTGCTGTATTTTGTCTACATTATCAAACACGTCACCATGATACACTGTCCTAGCACCTTTACCCCATCATTTTGTCCTAGTTCTAGAGTTAAATATACTCAGTATTTACTGTTAGCCATTCGCCAAAACTGGAACTTGCCTTATCATTTCTTAGTTGTCTGAAGTTTGTTCTTCAGTTGATGCCTTCAGGAAAGACCCATGGCAACAATAGTTCCTGAATCTTTTTGTTTGCTTTGACATATATCTTTTTTATATTCAATAACAAATCTGTAGAAAAGCTGGAAGACCCAAAGAAATTTTTTTGGCCAGGCATGGTGGCTCATGCCCATAATCCCAGCACTTTGGGATGCTGAGGCGGGTGGATCACCTGAGGTCAGGAGTTTAAGACCAGCCTGGCCATCATGGTGAAACCCCGTCTCTACTAAAAATACAAAAATTGGCCAAGTGTGGTGGTGGACACCTGTAGTCCCAGCTACTCGAGAGGTTGGGGCAGGCGAATCACTTGAGCCCCCGAGGCAAAGGTTGCAGTGAGCTGAGACTGCACCATTGCATTCTAGCCTGGGCAATAGAGCAAGAATCTGTCTCAAAAAAAAGGAAATAATTTTTTTCTCCCCAACTCATTTGAGAATATGTTGTTTGCTGGATGCTTTGTCACCCCAAATACTTCAGTGTGTATTTCCTACAAAGACAATCACCTACGTAACCTCATTATTATTAGGAAAACTTAGGAAGAGTACTGGGATCCATTACTAACATATATCTTTGTCAGCTTAGGCTGCCATAATAAAATACCATTGACTGGATGGCTATAACAACAGATATTTATTTCTCATAATTCTGGAGGCTGAAAGTACAAGATCAAAGTGCCAACTGATTCAATTCCTGGTGAGGACTGCCTTCCTGGCTTGCAGGCAGTTGTCTTGCTGTATCCTCACATGCTGGTGGGAAGGGCTAGGTGTGGAAAGGGCACAAAAACTCCTGTTCTCTTTTATACTCTTCTATAAGGGTACCGGTCCCATCATAAAGACCCCATCCTGATGACCTCATCTAAACCTTTCACGACCCCAACTCCTAATAATACCATTACATTAGGGGTTAGGGCTTCAATCTATAAATTTTGGGAGCACATCAGCATTCAGTCCATAGCAACATTTAATCCTCAGCCTGAACTCAAGGTTTACCTATTGTTGTTGTTATATCTTTTATAGCAAAAGGATTCAGCTAGGATCATGCATTGCTAAGTAAGACATTCGTGGTCACGTCCCTTTACCTCTTCCACTTTGGAAGGTTCCTCCTCCAAACTGAGGAGTTTTCTAGACTGGAGGAGCCAAAGGGACATGATGATTCCTTCACTTTGATGACTGACACTTTGGAAGACTATGGACGAGTTAATTTATAGAATGTCCTTCAACTTGGGTTCTCACGATTAGACTTGGTTGGTGATATCAACTTGGGTCTGGTAATATCTCATGATTAGACTCAGGTTGTGCATTTTGGGGAGGGGTATTGCAAAGGTAGAGGTTGCATTCTCCATGTATCTGTCCCACAATTTTAATTTGTCCCATTCACTGTGATCACTTAATTAAAGTGGTATTTGCCAGACTTTTCTGCTATAAAGTGACTCTTTGCCTCTTAATTAGCATTTCATGTGGAGGTACTTTAAAACTGTGTGAATACCCTGTTGCTCATCAAATTCAATTTATTCATTCATTTGTTTATATCAGACTTAAGGATTTAATTTTATTGGATCGATTATAGTCCACTCTTATCATTATTTATTTTTATATTCAAACTGTCTTAGATTTAGGCCAGTAGGATCTTCTTCAAGTTCATTCCTGTGTCATTTTGACATGTTCCCATCATTCACTGAGAATTTCCTTACTTTCTGGAACAAGATATTCTAGGCATATCTTGAACCTGTCCTAGATCTGGACTCAATCATTTTCCTGGACTCAGTCGAGGAGCCCCAATTTCTTCTCATGTGAAATGATACTTAGAAGCTAAGCTCTAAGGTTGCTAGGGGTGCTCATCAATATTGTCATGTAGTTGTGCCCAGGCATACTCTGGAACAGGCTAAGGGATATAGATGTATGCCATATACCACATATGTACGCATTTGCATCTTTATCATCCATCCAGCCTTCCGTCCATCTACCCATCCATCCATCCTTCTATACATCATCCGTTCATCTACCCACCCACCTACCCACCCATCCATCCATCCATCCATCCTTTCATTCATCATCCATCCATCTATTCATCTACCCATCCACCTATGCATCCATCCATCCATCCATTCTTTCATTCATTGTCCACCCATTCATCCATCCACTCATGCATCCACTCATTCATCCATCCATCCTTACATTCATCCATCCATCCATCCATCCATCCATCTGCCCTTCCTTTCCTCTTTCTTTCCTTCCTTCCCTCCTTCCTCCTCTCCCTCCTTCCTCTCCTCCCTCCCTCCCTCCCTTCTTGCTTTCTTCCTTTATTCCTTCTTCCCTCCCTCTCATTCACCCACCCACCCATTTATCCGTCTGTCACTCTATTGATTGATAATCCACTGATTGCTTGATCTATCCATCTATCACCTTCTCTCCATCTATTCATCTATCAATCTAGTCTAATCCATTTCAATTGAATCCAATTCAATCTACTCTACTCTTCTCGCTCTCTATGAGTCACATTGATACCTCCAATTCTCGTTCAACACCACAGAGTTCACTCTAGGTTTTTTTTTTTTTTTTTTTTTTTTTTTTTGAGACGGAGTTTCGCTCTTGTTACCCAGGCTGGAGTGCAATGGCGCGATCTCGGCTCACCGCAACCTCCGCCTCCTGGGTTCAGGCAATTCTCCTGCCTCAGCCTCCTGAGTAGCTGGGATTACAGGCACGCACCACCATGCCCAGCTAATTTTTTGTATTTTTGGTAGAGACGGGGTTTCACCATGTTGACCAGGATGGTCTCGATCTCTTGACCTCGTGATCCACCCGCCTCGGCCTCCCAAAGTGCTGGGATTACAGGCTTGAGCCACCGCGCCCGGCCTCACTCTAGGTTTTAACTTTTCCACGTTTGTATCTCTGACAGTGAGAAACCCAGTACCTATTATCTTTAATGTATTTACTTACTTGAACAACCTCCCTGTATGAAATCTGCCATCTTTACTGCCACCTTCACGCCTTGCATAGATGCCCCTCTCACTCTGCATGGAATATCACTCTCGATGCCAGGATGCCCCCTTTGTGGCTGCCGTGCTGACCCCTTTTGGACATCTGCTCCCTGAGCCAGGTTGTTTGCTGCACACTCTCAGCCTACTTGGCCTCTGACTTCCTACTGTAGATGACTCCCTGCCTCCCTCCACACACACTGATGTCTCCTTTCTTTGTGTGGGTTTTCAAATCCCAGCCAGATTGTCTTTCTAATTCTATTCAGGCTCTGACTTCCTGGGTCAGGCTGCCCCTGGTGTGGACACTTGTTTCACTGCGTTTTGCTTGCACACATGCCAGGTTGCCCCCTTTTGTAGATGCCTTTCCCTTTCTGCTCAGGCTCTGCTAGGCTGCCCTCCTCTGCGAACATCTTCCTCACCCCACTTGGGCTATCTCAACCATTTTTGGTCATCACACCTGCTCCTGCCCTCCCCTGTGCAGGCGACTGCCTTGCTCTCCCATACCGGCTTGCTGAGTTAGGACTGAACTACTTCAGGAAGGCACAGGGAAGGAGGAAGAAGGAAGAACTTATCTGGTGTCTTGTGTGCTCATAGAGTTAGTCCAGGAATTTATATGAGAGTTATTCAGTGTAAGATCTTCAGTGGACATTTTCTTTACTTGAGGATCTTAAATGTATTACTCCTGTGTCTTCTGGCTTTGAGGTTTGCTATTGAAAAGTTTGTTGCCAAGCTGATTTCCTTCTCCTTAAAAAGTCACTTTGTCTTTTTGTCCGAATGCCCAAAGGACTTTTTTTTTTTTAAGTTTCATCATTTTACTAAAATATGTCTCAATGTTGGCCATGCTGAACTGATTTTCCCAGGTACGTGGTGTGACCTGTAAGTATGAAGATTCAAGTCTTTTTTTTGTTTGTTTTAATGTCATTGGAGATTTTTGAATTAGTTTTCTTGTTTTAAGTATTTTTCAGGCCAGGAGCAGTGGCTCACGCCTGTAATCCCAGCAATTTGGGAAGCTAGGGTAGGTGGATTACTTGAGCCCAGGAGTTTGAGAAATGGTGAAATCCAATTTCTATAAAAAAGACATAAAAAAATTAGTTGGGCATGATGTCACATGCCTGTGGTCACAGCTACCCGGGAGGCTGAGATGAGATGATCGCTTGTGCCGAGGAGTTTGAGGCTACAGTAAGCCATGATTGTACTGTACTCCAGTTTGGGCAACAGAGTGAAATCCTTTTTTTTTTCATTCCTTTTCTTGTCTTTTTAAAAACCAAACATGATTATATTTCAATACATAACTTTTGTCCAGACAAAAAATTAAGCACCACAGTAAAATAAAGAAAAAAAACAGGTATCTCATCTGCAATGTTTGACAATATGTTATCATCCTTAATCATAAATGAACTCTTAGAAATCAGTAACAGAGACTAATATTTCAAGGGAAGTGAAATAAAAGGAACAGAGGGAAATGAAATAACGCAGATGATGAATAAATCTATATCAAGATGATGTAGCTTAACATTAATAGAAGAAAAATGAATTTCCTTGTAATACTACATTATCAGTGATTATAAATACTGATATCTGATGTTTGTACTATTTTAGGAAATGGAGAATTCTCAAACGTTGGGAAAACTTACTAGAGTTATGGGAATTTTTTTTTTTTTTTTGAGACAGAGCCTTCCTCTTGCACCCAAGCTGGAGTGCAGTGGCGTGATCTTGGCTCACTGCAACCTCTGCCTCCATGGTTCCATTGATTTTCCTGCCTCAGCCTCCCGAGTAGCTGGTACCACAGGCCGCTATGCCCAGATAATTTTTGTTTTTTTAGTAGAGATGGGGGTTTCACATTGTTGGCCAGGCTGTTCTCAAACTCCTGACCTCAGGTGATCTGCCTGCCTTGGCCTCCCAAAGTTCTGGGATTACAGGCATAAGCCACTGCCCCTAGCCTCAAAATGTAGATTTTGCATTTACTTTGCCCTAGCAGGTTCAATCCACAGAAATTATCCCATCAAAGTAGTTGGATGAATTGACATTTATATGTAGTCAGGTTCATTGCATGGAAAGTCTGTAACTAAAATATCATCCTCGCCAACACTACTTATGTATCAATGTGTTTATAAAAAATAGACATTGTGGGGGGTAGAATTAGAAAGAAAAAAAGGCAAGTAATTAAAAAATATTGTATGTCACAAAATTCTATGTCCTTTGAATTCTTGAAAACGATAATCTTTTAATGAATCAATTTTACGTTTACCCTGTGATAAGTGAAAATTATAACTACATGCACTTTCTATTTATGGAAGCACTGAGATGAAGCCCTTTTAATGCCACCATCCTGGCCTCTCTGTTCAATCACTTCTCTCTCATTCCAGCTCCTAAAATTTAGTCCGGAGGTAACCCTGAAAACAATCATCATGCCTAGTTAAAATTCACTTTGATGACACTCTTTTTTTTTTTTTTTAAAGTCAGAGTCTCACTCTGTTACCCAGGCTAGAGTGTAGTAGTACGATCTCAGCTCACTGTAGCCTCTGCCTCCTGGGTCCAAACAATTCTCTTGCCTCAGCCTCCTGAATAGCTGGGATTACAGGCATGCACCACTTTGCCTGGCTAATTTTTGTATTTTTAGTAGGGATGGTGTTTCACATGTTGGCCAGGCTGGTCTTGAACTCCTGACCTCAGGTGATCCACCAGCGTTGGCCTCCCAAAGTGCTGAGATTACAGTTGTGAGCCACCACTCCTGGACTTGATGACACTCTTACGGGTAGTTTCCAGAAATGAGCTATCTCAGTCTAGTTTTTCTGATCTGCAAGGAGTGTTCCCTGCAACACACACAAGTGAAGAGTCTCTGTAGATTATGAAAACCATGTCTTGTTTTTTGTTTTTTTTTTTTTTTTT
>NW_016107633.1:1210961-1221119 GCF_001604975.1 Cebus imitator
TGTTGGGAGTAAAAAGTTGGATACAACAAACTAATTTGCCAGGTGTTGATTGGCAAGGATGAAGGCTCCAATTTTTAAATATATATATTGTCTCTCTTTGGTTAACTTTTTCTTTCTCCCTTGAGACAGGATCTTTCTCTGGCACCCAGGCTGGAATGCAGTGGTGTGAACATGGCTCACTGCAGCCTTGAACTCCCTGGCTCAAGTGATTCTCTTGCCTCAGCCTCCAGAGTAGCTGAGACCACAGGCATGAACCACCATACCTGGCTAATTTTATGTTTTGTACAGATGGAGTATTGCCACATGTCTCAGGCTGTTCTGGAACTCCTGGGCTCAGGCAATCCTCCTGCCTCGGCCTCCCAAAGTGCTGGGATTATGAGTGGGAGCCACTATGCTTGGCCTGCTTATTTTTTACTTTTATCATTTTTAGCTTAATGCTTTCTACCCTTTTCTTCATTTCTGTTTTAATTTCTTCTTTTTTTTCCTCGTTTCTGCCAATTGTTTCTGAGCTCTGTAAACTGTTCTCACATCTGCCTATTGTCTGGCTGTCTCATTTCTGAGTTTTCTAGCTTATGTTTATGCCTTTCTTTCATAGCTTCTCCTATTTTCTTAATTTCCTGTAACTCATTTTGAAATATTAGTTTAATGTTTTCATATACCCTGTAGTTGCATTTTTCTTCTGGTGAATATTATCTTCTGAATATATGTTTGGATCATTTCTCTCTCTCTTTTAAAACTTTTGAATGAGCATTGACTATAATCTTTTTCTGTTGTGGATATTGTATTTTTAGAATGAAATTTCTGTGAGGATGGGAATGGGCCAGAGTGTCTTTCTCTCTTTTCTGATTTTGTCACAAAGTCTTAGAAAATACGTGCAGTCATCTCTTTAGTGCTTTCTGCTATTTGCTTTCCCGGGTCCCCTCTCTGACTAGCATCTAAAGTTTTTCCTTTACACCCAGGTGCCCGGCCCTGATCAACCTGGGGTCTTCTGCCAGCGATTTGTTCTCAATGTGGGCTCTCCAACTCCAGAAGGGAGCCCACTGGCTGTTTCTGAGAGACTTTCTGTTTTTGTTTTTTCTTTGAGACAGTTCTCACTCTGTTGACCAGGCTGGAGCGCCATGGTGCCATCACAGCTTGCTGCAACATCAAACTCCTGGGCTCAGGTGATCTTCCTGCCTCAGCCTCCTGAGTAGCTGAGACTACAGGCCAGCATTAGCTAAATTTTTGAAAATTTTTTGCAGATGGGGGTCTCACTGTGTTGCTCAGGCTGATCTCAAACACCTGGCCTGAAACCACCCTCCTACCTTGGCTTCCCAAAGTGCTGGAATTACAGGCATGGGCCACTGCACCTGCTTCCTGGGTGTCTTGATGGTCAGTTGCCTTTTTGAAGCAAAGCCCCGCCCAGTTTTGCCTTCTGTGTCTAGATCTATGTCTGGGCGGGAGACCCTCCCGTGGGGCTGACCACCTGTTGGCTGTCTTAGCTCTGTGGCCCTGAAGAGCCTCATTTTCTTCTGCCTCTGGCCTGATGTCATTCCCTGTGGGTCTGACTGCTGCCTGTGGTTTGACATCACCTTTGTATTGTTAGGTAGAGATTCTTTGTGACCTGCATGTGTGTGTGTGTGTTTTTATATTTTATTGTGTTTTTTAAAAACTTTTAAGTTCATGTGTGCAGGTGTGTTATATAGGTAACCTTGTGTCATGGGGGTTTGTTGTACAGATTATTTTGTGACCCAGGTACTAAGTCTAGTACCCAATAGTTATTTTTTCTGATCCTCTCCCTCCTTCCACCCTCCACCCTCAAACAGGTCCCAGCGTGTGTTGTTCCCCTCTATCTGTCCATATGTTCTCATTCCACTTATTAGTGAGAACATGCAGTCTTTGGTTTTCTGTTCCTGTATTAGTTTGCTAAGGTTAATGGCCTCCAGCCCAATCCATTTTCCACGATGGACATAATCTTGTTGTTTACTTTTCTTTCTTTCTTTTTTTTTTTTCTTTTGGGACAGAGTCTTGCTCTGTCACCCAGGCTGGAGTCCAGTGGCACGAGCTCGGTTCACTGCAACCTCCACCTCCCAGGTTCAAGTGATTCTTCTGCCTCAACCTCCTGAGTAGCTGGGATTACAGGCATGCACTACCATTCCTGGCTATTTTTTTTTGCATTTTTAGTAGAGACGGGGTTTCATCATCTTGGCCAGGCTGGTCTCAAACTCCTGACTTTGTGATCTACCTGCCGTGGCCTCCCAAAGTGCTGGGATGACAGGCAGGAGCCACCATGCTCAGCTCTTTTTTTTTTTTTTTTGAGACTGGGTCTCACACTGTCACTCAGGCTGGAGTGCAGTGCTGCGATCTTGGCTCAATGCAACCTCCACCTCTTAGTTTCAAGCCATCCTCCTACTTCAGCCTCCCAAGTAGCTGGGACTACAGGCATGTGCCACCACGCTCAGCTAATTTTTGTATTTTTAGTAGAGATGGGGTTTCGCCATGTTGGCCAGGCTAGTCTCAAACTCCTGAACTGAAGTGATCCACCCACCTTGGACTCCCAAAATGCTGGGATTACAGGCATGAGCCATCACTCCTACCCCTCATTCTTTTAGATGGCTACATAATATTTCATGGTATATATGTACCACATTTTCTTTATCCAGTATGTCACTGATGGTCACATTGATTTCATGTCTTTGTTATTGTGAATAGTGCTTCAATGACAGTATACGTGCATGTGTCTTTATGGTAGAATGATTTGTATCCTTTTGGGTTTATACCCAGCAGTGGGATTGCTGAGTCGAATGTTAGTTCTGTTTTTAGGTCTTTGAGGAATTGCCCCACTGCTTTCCACAATGGTTGAACTAATTTACATGTCCACCAACAGCGTATAAGGATTCCCTTTTCTGTACAACCTCACCAGTACCTGTTATGTTTTGACATTTTAGTAATAGCTATTCTGATGGTATGAGATAATATTTCATTGTGGTTTTGATTTGCAGTTCTCTAATGATCAGTGACGTTGGGTTTCTTTTCATATGCTTGTTGACTACATGCATGTCTTCTTTTGAACAGTGTGTGACCTACTTTGGTTGATGGCATGTGGTTTTGTCTTTTGCTATCCTAATTGATCTCCCTGTTTTATGAGGGGATTGGTGGAGATTACAAAACTGTGCTGTCATCACTTCCATTTTACTTGCTTCTTGTTTTTGCCTATTCCCCAGCCCAGACTCTTTCCATCTTTGTGTACTTTTTGGTTAGGGCTTTAAAGAGCCCTTTCAAGACCCATGCTCTATAGAAACGAGACTCCTCTTATTCTAAAGGAATAGATTTTTGGCTCTTATTCATGTTTCAGTTGTGCACAGAGCAGAAAGTCAAATCAGTAAGCAGTGAGCACTTAACTTTCTTAGGAGGAAAATGCTAAGCAAATAGGACTTTCAGAATCTGATACAAAGGCACATTAATTTTCATGTGTGTTTTCTTTTGGGGTGATCACGTTGCAGTGTTTTACTACTAAAAAGTCCAATTCAGTGCTGCATATTCATGTTTAAAACAAGCAACCTGCTTCTTTCTTCATGTTTTTGCCCTTTTTCTCCTTACATATTTATAACTTTATTTTAGTTTTATTTTATTAATTAACAGTGATACTTTTAGTAGCATCACTATCTAGAATCGCCTGGTACACAGATTTTGTTCTGGACTTGAGTTCAGAAGTAACTCCTTCCTTCCTCCTTTCCCTCCCTTCCTCTCCCTTCCCCTTCCTCCTTCCTTCCCTCCCTCCCTCCTTCCTTCTTTCCTTCCTTCCTTCCTGACAGAATCTTACTCTGTCACCCAGGTTGGAGTGCAGTGGCATGATCATGGTTCACTGTAACCTCCACCTCCTGGGTTCAAGTGATTCTCTTGCCTTAGCCTCCTGAGTAGCTGGGACTATAGGCACCGCCACCATGCCTGGCTAATTTTTGTATTTTTTTTTTTTTTTTTGATAGAGGTGGGGTTTCACCGTATTTCCCAGACTGGTCTTGAACTCCTGACCTCAAGAGATCCACCCACCTTGGCCTCCAAAATTGCTGAGATTACAGGCTTTAGCCACCGTGCACAGCCCATAATCTTTTATAGGGATGGAGCCTCACCGTGTTGCCAATAAAAGAAACCAAAATTCCTTGGAGATCCTCACTTCCTTCTGAGCCATCACCGTGGCATTCTCTAAGTCCAGATTTCTATTAATGTCTTGTTTAAAGCAATTTATACTTTCTCTGTGCTGCGCCTCACAATTCTTCCAGCCTTTACCTACTACCTTATTCCAAAGCCACTTCCACAGCAGCACCCTGCTTCTAGGTACCGAAATCTTTATTAGTTACCAATTTCTGCTATGCTATAAAGGATTCAGCAGGTTTACGTAGTCCAACTCTTATACATTCCAAAGAAAGGTTTGGTCCTTGCCTGGCAACTAGGAGACAACCTCCAATCTCCTGGAATCTCCTGTCTGTGAAGAATGTTTTTGTTTATCTGAGGCCTGGGGTCACGTAAGATAGTTTATGTTAACAATGTGGTTGATGGCAAGGGCCTTGTACTACTTAGTATGATCTTAATCTCCGGAGGTGCTGGAGACTGGAGTCAGCCATGCAGGCAGTCAGCCATGCCTATGTAACCAACCTCCAATAAAACCCCTGGACACAAAGGCTTCAGAGTGTTTCCCTGTTTGGTGATACTCTGTGGGAGTTGTCACTCATCATTGCTGGGAGAATTAAGTGCTGTCCACGTGACTTCATGGTGAAAGAACAACTGGACACTGATGCCTGGTCTCTCCTGACTCTGCCCTATGCATCTTTTTTTCATCAATGATTTTAATCTGTATCTGCTCAATGTAATAAACTGTAACCATGAGTGTAATGGCTCTGCTGAATTCTGTGAGTCCTTTTAGTGATCTTTGAAGTTGAGAGTGGTGTTGGGAAATCCCTGAACACAGCTGCATAAAAAGTTACCACAAACTTAGTGACTTAAAAGAAAACACACATTTATTATCTCACGAGTCTGGGCACAGATTAACTGGGTCCTCTTCTTAGGGTCTCAGAGGGCTGCCATCAACGGATTGGCTTGACTGTGTTCTAATCTGGAGGCTCAACTGGGGAAGAAGCTGCTTTCAAGCTCACTCAGGTTGGTGACAGAAGTCATTTCCTTGTGGTTGTGAGACTGAGGGTCCTAGCTTCTTGGTGGCTGCCTTCAGCTCTTAGAGGTTGTCTTTAGCTTCTTGACAGATGGGCCTCCCATCCTGGCTGCTTATTTCTTCAGAACTAGCTTGAGAGAGAGTGTTAGAGTGAGTCTGAGAGCAAGATGGAGTCTTAGTAGTATGTAATGTAATCTTGGGAGTGACATTCTACTGATTTTGCTGCATATAGTTGGTTAGAAGCAAGATACAGCTTTGCTCACACTCAAGCAAAATATGTCCTCCTTCAAGGGAAGGAGTCTATTTAAGGGTGTGAATACTCACCTTAGAGTGTGTTTACCACACAACTTCCCTATAAAGGGAAAGAGAGAAATGGTGCAGTAATGAGAGGGGAAAGAAAAGCCAAATATTTTATTTTTGGAGACAGGGAGTGGAGTGTCATGGCACAATTACAGCTCATTGCAACCTGAAACTCCTGACCTCAAGTGATCCTCCCCCTTTAGCCTCCTGACCAGCTGGGACTACAGGTGCATGCCACCATGCCCAGCTAATTTTTAATTTTTTTTTTTGTAGAGATGGGAGTCTCATTATGTTGCTCAGATAAGTCTTTGAGTCCTGGCCTCAAGTGATCCTCCCACCTTGGCCTCCCAAAGTGCTGGGATTATAGGCATGAGCCACTGCACCCAGGCAAAACTTATTTTTTTGACATGAGAAAAATGTGTGCTGATAGGAATGGTTCATTAGAGAGGAAATAATTGATAAAATCCTGTTTTATGAGTCAGCCATTATGGTCTTTTAAATAATAAATGCAATTAAAATTCTTATTTTGTCTCTCATATATCACAAAATACGTTATTTATAGGCCCCACTTTCCCCACATATAAAATGTAGATGTTTACCAGGAGCAGTGACTCACACCTGTAATCCCAGCACTTTGGTAGGCCGAGGTGGGAGGATTGCTTGAGGCCAGAAGTTCCAGATCAGCCTAGGCAACAAAATGAGAACCTGTCTCTTCAAAAAATACAAAAAAAAAAGATCCAGCTGAGCATGGTGGTGCATGCCTATGGCCCTAGATGCTCAGGAAGCTGAGGTGGGAGGACCACTTGAACCCTGGGAGTTTGAGCCTGCACTGAGCTATCATTGTGCCACTGCACTCCTGGCTGGGTGACAGAGAGAGAGCCCTATCTCAAAATATAAAATAAAGGCCGGGTCTGGTGGCTCAGGACTGTAATCCCAGCACTTTGGAAGGCCAAGGCAGGTGGATCAGCTGAGGTCAGGAGTTCAAGACCAACCTGGCCAACTTGGTGAAACCCTGTCTCTACTAAAAATACAAAAAATTAGCTGGGTGTGGTGGCAGGTGCCTGTAATCTCAGCTACTTGGGAGGCTAAGGAGAATCACTTGAACCTGGGAGGTAGAGGTTGCAGTGAGCCGAGATCTTGCCATTACACTCTAGCCTGGGCGGCAGAGCAAAATTCCATCTATCTCTAACACACACACACACATACACACACACATATATACACACACATATATATACACATATATATTTTATTATATATATAAAATAAAGTAAAATAAAATAGAATAAAAATTATGCTCCCTGAGAGGGTTTCAGATAGACTTGCTATTTGTGGCTTCACTATGATGCTTTTTATTTGTAATTCGGGGATAGGCTCTAGGCTTCAGAACACCCTACAGTGAATATTGTTATGAAAGCGCACATGTAGATGCCCTGTCGATTGTGTGGCAATGAGTTTGTCTGAGATGGTGACAGTGACACACATTTTTCAGTCTCCCAGAATACATGTTTCTCAATCTTCAGCTTTTGAGTGGCTTTGCCTACAGAAAGGCCCTGACGCAGTGCCCCCTGCTGGTCAGTGGCAGCCAGGCGCGTGCGTCATGTCAGTGATGGACAGAGTGGGTCCTTTTGCTGACACGGACCCCCGGGGTGACGCGGAGCCTGCCAGGTTATTTCAGATCAGGTCATTAAAGCAACAGAAGGTCGACTTGATGTAAAACGAGCAGCTCCCAGTATCCTCTACATTTTTTAGACATGTGATGATTTGCTATAGCTCACTTTGGCTGATAAAATATGAACACTTCACAAAATATTTGTATTTCAGCCTCTGTCTTCATTCATTTAACAAGTCATTTTGCCCTAATTCCCAAGAGCTGTATTTTTGTTCCATTGGGAAACCTAACTTGAGCCTCAGCAGAGAAGATTTTAAACATGAAATAGGTTAGGATTGTTAATTTAAAAAATATCAGAAAAGCATTTAAAACAAAAAAGCCTCTTTCACTTCAGTGACATAAATTAACATTCATTTGTGCAGGTTTCTAAGTGGTCATGAGCATCTTAAAGAAAATAAATTAAGAACCAGATTAGTGTTTAGATTATTATTTTAACCTTGGCCTCTAGTGAAAGTACTTGTTTTATAATGAATAAGTATCCCTTTGATTTTGTTCCTGTCTAACTGCTTTCTATATATCTGGGGTGATTAGGTCATGACAGTGACATTTTTGGTAGCCTGTAATTCAGGAATGCAGTCCACACACTTAGGATTTTAGTGTCTTAGGTTCATGGGCGGCAGTTGGCTTTTCTACTTAGGCATTTCCACGAGGTAGGAAGGAAACCAGGAGAATATGTGTCCTCAACCCAAGTGAACCAGGCATACCCAGAAGGAGGAAGAGTTCTGTTGAGTGAGCTGTGAGAATCCACCTTTGTGGAGGTCATGGTTACCTTGCTGGGAGCAGTTCCAGTGGAGGGGTGGGACAAAAGTCTGATTAGATATATCTCAAAAGAAAATAAATCAATTTACCAAAAAGTCAGGTTCACTTTTATGTTCATCACTGCACTATTCACAAGTATAAGAGAATGGGCTTTTCCAGGTGCCCATCAATGGTGGGCTGGCCAAAGAAAATGTGGTACATATACATCATGGAATAGTATGCAGCATAAAAAATGATGAAATCACACCCTTTGCAGCAACATGGAGGTAGCTGGAGGACATTATCCTAAGTAAATTGACAAAGAAAGAGAAAACCAAAAATGACATGTTCTCACTTATAAGTGAGAGCTGAAAATTTGGTACACATGGACATAAAGATCAGAAAAATAGACAATGCAAAATGCTAGAGAGAGGAGAGGGGAGGCAAGGGCTGAGAAACGACTTATTGGGTACCACGCTTACTACCTGGATGATGGGACCATTCATACCCCAAACTGTAGCATCATGGAAGGTTTGCAACAAACCTGCACATGTACCGCTTGATTCTAAAATAAAAGTTGAATAAGAGAGGATGTTTGGCCGGGCGCGGTGGCTCAAGCCTGTAATCCCAGCACTTTGGGAGGCCGAGGTGGGTGGATCACGAGGTCAAGAGATTGAGACCATCCTGGTCAACACGGTGAAACCCCGTCTCTACTAAAAATACAAAACATTAGCTGGGCATGGTGGCGCGTGCCTATAATTCCAGCTACTCAGGAGGCTGAGGCAGGAGAATTGCCTGAACCCAGGAGGCGGAGGTTGCGGTGAGTCGAGATCGCGCCATTGCACTCCAGCCTGGGCAACAGAGCGAGACTCTGTCTCAAAAAAAAAAAAAAAAAAAAAGAGAGAGAGAGAGAACTGTTCTTTTTTTTCTTCCTTATTTCTTTCTCTTTCCCCACCTCTTCTGTTTTTTTCTTTTCCTGAACAAATCCATTAGGTGGTGGGACCAAGCAAGGTAGACACTCACACAGAGCAGCAGGTAAGAAGGATATCCACGAGAGGGGTGGGGACGGCCTAGCCTGGGGTGTCAGCGATAGCCAGGGTGAGGTTTGGTGGCTGATGCGGGGCACTGGAACCTGAGTTCCAGAACCAGAAGGCCTCCCTGCTGATGGCCGGCCCAGATTGGAGTGTCGGAACATTGGAATGTGGAAAGCATTCACGTAGGGTGACAGCCCAGTGTGGGATGTCTGAGCATGAGGGGGGTAAAGAAGTTGTCCACGTAAGAGGGCAGGCTGATGTGTGGCCTCAGAGTCTGACCAGGTGAGACCATCCATGCAGCGGGTATCAGAATTCAAGCAAGAGGCAGGGTGCGGTGGCTCACGCCTGTCATCCCAGCACTTTGGGAGGCTGAGGCGAGTGGATCAAAAGAGGTCAGGAGTTCGAGACCAGCCTGGTCAACATGGTGAAACCTTGTCTCTATAAAAATACAAAATTAGCGGAGAGTGGTGGTGGGTGCCTGTAGTCCCAGCTACTCGGGAGGCTGAGGTAGGAGAATCACTTGAGCCCGGAAGGCGGAGGTTGCAGTGAGCCAAGATTGTGCCACTGCATTTCAGCCTGGGTGGCAGAGTAAGACTCTGCCTCAAAAAAAAAAAAAAAAATTCAAGCAAGGCAAGGCAGGCATCCACCTCGACATGGGGTGGCATGGGGTGTTGGAGTTCTAGGGTAAAGAGGGCATCCACACATGGCGGGTGGCCCGGTATGGGGGTGGTCAGATCCTGGACAGAGTGAATGTGGTGTTGGAAGTGCCACTTGGCATGGGATGTCAGAATGTGAGTGAAGAAGGATGGCTGGGGGCTGGGCATGGTAACTCCCACCTGTAATCCCCACATTTGGGAGGCCAAGGGGGAAGAATTTCTTGAGGCCAGGAGTTTAAGACCAGCCAGTGCAACATAGCTACAAATTAAAAAAAAAATTAGCCAGATAGTGGTGCACCCCTGTAGTCCTGGCTATTCGGGAGGCTGAGGTGGGAGGATCGCTTGAGTCCAGGAGTGCGAGGCTGCAGTGAGCTGTGATTGTGCCACTGCACTCCAACCTGGGTGACAGAGCAGACCCCTATCTCTTAAAAAAAATTATTATTATTATTATTATTTTTTTTTTGAGACGGAGTTTCGCTCTTGTTACCCAGGCTGGAGTGCAATGGCGCCATCTCGGCTCACCGCAACCTCCGTCTCCTGGGTTCAGGCAATTCTCCTGCCTCAGCCTCCTGAGTAGCTGGGATTACAGGCACGCGCCACCATGCCCAGCTAATT